>NC_057797.1:32901365-33201365 GCF_018294505.1 Triticum aestivum | reverse complement strand
GGACATAAGCCTTCTATGAAGCAATGAGGACAATCCTCAGTTTACGGACCTAGTCCGCATAATTGCTACTATCATCTTTCAACTAAATTTTCTCTAGGAACATATCTAAACAGTAGAACTGAAGCGCGAGCTACGACATAATTTGCGAAGACCTTTTGACTATGTTCAGGATAATTAAGTTCATCTTATGAACTCCCACTCAGATAGACATCCCTCTAGTCATCTAAGTGATTACATGATCCGAGTCAACTAGGCCGTGTCTGATCATCACGTGAGACGGACTAGTCAACATCGGTGAACATCTTCATGTTGATCGTATCTTCTATACGACTCATGCTCGACCTTTCGGTCTCTTGTGTTCCGAGGCCATGTCTGTACATGCTAGACTCATCAAGTTAACCTAAGTGTTTCGCATGTGTTCCGAGGCCATGTCTGTACATGCTAGGCTCGTCAACACCCGTTGTATTCGAACGTAAGAATCTATCACACCCGATCATCACGTGGTGCTTCAAAACGATGAACTTTCACAACGGTGCACAGTTAGGGGGAAGACTTTCTTGAAATTATTATGAGGGATCATCTTATTTACTACCGTCGTTCTAAGTAAACAAGATGCAAAAACATGATAAACATCACATGCAATCAAATAGTGACATGATATGGCCAATATCATATTGCTCCTTTTGATCTCCATCTTCGGGGCTCCATGATCATCATCGTCACCGGCATGACACCATGATCTCCATCATCATGATCTCCATCATCGTGTCTTCATGAAATTGTCTCGCCAACTATTACTTCTAGTGCTACAGCTAACGGTTAGCAATAAAGTAAAGTAATTACATGACGTTTATGTTGACACGCATGTCATAAATAAATAAAGACAACTCGTATGGCTCATGCCGGTTGTCATACTCATCGACATGCAAGTCGTGATTCCTATTACAAGAACATGATCAATCTCATACATCACATATCATTCATCACATTCTTCTTGGTCATATCACATCACATAGCATACCCTGCAAAAACAAGTTAGACGTCCTCTAATTGTTGTTTGCATGTTTTACATGGCTGCTATGGGTTTCTAGCAAGAACGTTTCTTACCTACGCAAAAACCACAACGTGATATGCCAATTGCTATTTACCCTTCATAAGGACCCTTTTCATCGAATCCGATCCGACTAAAGTGGGAGAGACAGACACCCGCTAGCCACCTTATGCAACTAGTGCATGTCAGTCGGTGGAACCAGTCTCACGTAAGAGTACGTGTAAGGTCG
Organism: Triticum aestivum; assembly: GCF_018294505.1. Lineage (NCBI taxonomy): Eukaryota > Viridiplantae > Streptophyta > Magnoliopsida > Poales > Poaceae > Triticum > Triticum aestivum. Next base: position 33,200,085 of record NC_057797.1, on the reverse strand, counting down.
GTCCGGGCCGCTTCATCCCACAATGCCACCGAATCAAGATTGGACTAGTAACGGTAAGCATATTGAACAAAATCAACGCCCACAACTACTTTGTGTTCTACTCATGCATAGAAACTACGCATAGACCTAGCTCATGATGCCACTGTTGGGGAACGTAGCATAAATTCAAAATTTTCCTACGTGTCACCATGATCTATCTATGGAGTCATCTAGCAACGAGGGAGGAGTGGATCTACATACCCTTGTAGATCGCGCGCGGAAGCATTCAAGAGAACGGGGTTGATGGAGTCGTACTCGTCGTGATCCAAATCACCGATGATCCTAGCGCCGAACGGACGGCACCTCCGCGTTCAACACACGTACGGAGCAACGACGTCTCCTCCTTCTTGATCCAGCAAGGGGGAGGAGAGGTTGATGGAGATCCAGCAGCACGACGGCGTGGTGGTGGAAGTAGCGGGATTCCAACAGGGCTTCGCCAAGCGCTGCGGGAGGAGGGAGATGTGTCATGGGAGGGAGAGGGAGGCGCCAGGGCTTAGGTTGTGCTGCCCTCCCTTCCCCCACTATATATAGGGCCAAGGGAGAGGGGGGAGGCGCAGCCTTGGCCCTTCCTCCAAGGAAGGGTGCGGCCAAGGGAGGAGTCCCTCCTCCCCAAGGCACCTCGGAGGTGCCTTCCCCCTTTAGGACTCTTCCTTTCCCTCTTCTCTTGGCGCATGGGCCTCTTGGGGCTGGTGCCCTTGGCCCATATAGGCCAAGGCGCACCCCCTACAGCCCATGTGGCCCCCCGGGGCAGGTGGCCCCACCCGGTGGACCCCCGGGACCCTTCCGATGGTCCCGGTACAATATCGGTGACCCCGAAACTTGTCCCGATGGCCGAAATAGCACTTCCTATATATAATTATTTACCTCCGAACCATTCCGGAACTCCTCGTGACGTCCGGGATCTCATCCGGGACTCCGAACAACTTTCAGGTTACCGCATACTAATATCTCTATAACCCTAGCGTCACCGAACCTTAAGTGTGTAGACCCTACGGGTTCGGGAACCATGCAGACATGACCGAGACGTTCTCTGGCCAATAACCAATAGCGGGATCTGGATACCCATGTTGGCTCCCACATGCTCCACGATGATCTCATCGGATGAACCACGATGTCAAGGACTTAATCAATCCCGTATACAATTCCCTTTGTCTATCGGTACGATACTTGTCTGAGATTCGATCGTCGGTATCCCGATACCTTGTCCAATCTCGTTACCGGCAAGTCTCTTTACTCGTTCCGTAACACATCATCCCGTGATCAACTCCTTGATCACATTGTGCACATTATGATGATGTCCTACCGAGTGGGCCCAGAGATACCTCTCCGTTTACACGGAGTGACAAATCCCAGTCTCGATTCGTGCCAACCCAACAGACACTTTCGGAGATACCCGTAGTGTACCTTTATAGCCACCGAGTTACATTGTGACGTTTGGCACACCCAAAGCACTCCTACGGTATCCGGGAGTTGCACAATCTCATGGTCTAAGGAAACGATACTTGACATTAGAAAAGCTTTAGCATACGAACTACATGATCTTGTGCTAGTCTTTAGGATTGGGTCTTGTCCATCACATCATTCTCCTAATGATGTGATCCCATTATCAATGACATCCGATGTCCATGGTCAGGAAACCGTAACCATCTATTGATCAACGAGCTAGTCAACTAGAGGCTTACTAGGGACATGGTGTTGTCTATGTATCCACACATGTATCTGAGTTTCCTATCAATACAATTCTAGCATGGATAATAAACGATTATCATGAACAAGGAAATATAATAATAACTAATTTATTATTGCCTCTAGGGCATATTTCCAACACGAAGTAGGGTCAAGGCATCCCATGTGGAGCACTCCACTTTTCAGCAACACGGTTGCAATTTTTATTAAGAGGGTGTTTGTTTCCGGGAACTTATTAGTCTAGGGACTTGAATAAGTCCCTATAAGTCACATCTAAACTAAACAGGAGGGACTTATAGGAACTTAAAGTGGGCATTTGAGACTTATGAAATAAGACTCTCAAGAAGGGACTTATAGGGACTTATAGTTGTAATATGGTCTTATAGAGACTTATAAGTCTCAGGAACCAAACACGTAGGGACTTTTTAGGGACTTGTGACTTATAAGTTGGGAGGGAAGAGTCCCGGGCTCCTGACCCTCAGCCTCCTCGCTCAGCTCCGTGGAACTGGACGAACCCATCAGCCGCGGCCGGTGGATTCATCAGCGCGGGCCGGTGGGTGTCTCTTTCGTCTTTCGTGGTTCTTTTCCTCATTTTTGCTGTTCATCTTGGTTCCTTCTCTGCTGCACACGCGTGCGCCGGGCATTCTCTAGTTCATAGTTGATTCGCCACCCCTTCCTCTGGATGCCGCTGCCATTTGAGCTCGGGTGTGCTCAGCTCAGTGCGCGCCTCCGGGACCGTAGTCCATGAGGAACAGAGGACGCACGGGTAGCGTCCGTGGTCAAGCTGCGCGTACAGGGGTGGGCACGGAGGGATGGTCGAGCGAGGAGACAACGCGAGTCAGGCCCGGGTCGTCGTCGCGGAGGTCGACACCCTTGAGCGGGCAGAGCGGGGAGGCGCATGTTGGCGCCGCCTCGCGTTGCAGCGCCGCTCCTTCTACCTCAAGCTGCCTTACACAACTCTCTTGAGGTTTCTCTCAAGAACACAAGAACACACACACACAGGAAACTCTACACACACGCACCAAGGAAGAAGCCCAACTAGCTTTGCCGTGAGGCACTTCCTTAGTGGCACACCGTGACTACATTTTCCTCAGCCCTCTCTCTTCTTTTCCATTTACTCAGTGCAATATATATACACGAAGGTAGGCACTCAAGCCATGCAAAACTCACGCCACTAACCCACTAACCAACTTCCTAGCTACATGCACGCACTACCCCAGCCGCCACACTCGGCCACCATACCACGTACGAGCACATCCAGCTAACTTATCCCTGGATTCTCTCCATTATCTAGTACGACCCAGCGACCCAACTAACACCCATGCATGCACTAAGGCACTAACTAATCTATGCATGGAACTAACTAAACAGATTAGCTTTGCATATGTGTACACGTGAAGCACAACTCTGACGAGCTTGAACTACATGCATGACTCATCAATAACAAGATTAGTTCTAACAGCGCAGGCGGCAGAGGAAGATCCGCGCGCGCGAGATGACCGTGGCCGAGCTCGCCGACGAGGTGGAGGCGGGCGAGGCGGGCGGAGGCGGCCGTCGGGGGCTGGCGGCCAGGTGCCTTCAGTGCGGGAAGGTGGACGACCTGCGCGGACGGCCGGTACGGCAGTGTGGGGAAATTTCGGAGAAGAAGGGGGCGGAAGGCTGGGCTCAAGGGTGTCCGTTGGCGGATGATCGAGGAAGGTGTGTGCTTCCATGGCGGCGAGAATGAAGGGACGGAGGAACTGCACTCTGCTGTATGCAGAGCAGAACTGCACTCTGCTCGATCAAGTGCAGGAGTAGGCACTGGAGCACAAACAGAGGCCAGCGCCGGCGTCCGCGGTCCACGGCCGGAAGTGTGGGGAAATGTCAGGGAAGAAGCGAGGCGGAGGGGTGGGCACGAACGGGTGGTCTAGCGAGGAGACAACGCGGGACTCGGACGAGGCTGGTGGCAGACGAATCCCCCTGCGCACGAGCTCGCGGACGAGGTGGAGGTGTGCGAGGCGGAGGCCACCGTCGAGGGCTGGCGGCGAGGTGTGTTCAGTGCAGTAAGGTGGACAACGAGTGCGGCCGCGGCCGCGGCCGGTATCCGATTGCCGCCGGAAGGGTCAGAGAAGAAGTGGAGTAAATCGCCGCCTGCACTCTATATGCGGAGCACACTACAAATTCTGTATACAAAATACGCCAAATCTGTATACGAAACACACCGATTAATACAGTTCAAATGTGATCCAAGCTCACTCGATTTCAGCAACTCTGACTCATTGAAACCATACGCCGAAACACTGATGTTAATTTAACATACATTTCGTTGTTCTTGCTCTCAGATGGCCACAGAATTTTATGAGACCATGTTCATCATCAAAGGAGCCCGAGCTGAGACTGAGGATGATCTGAACCAATTGTTTGAAGGTAGTATGATGCTAGTTTACTGCTATCTGAATTTTGCTACACAAGGAAACAACTGTATTTTTGTTGTTGTTGCTATACACAAGGAAACTGTATCTAACTATCTATATCTATGGTTTCAGATTTTCGAATCAATGGAGGCCAACTTGCAGCTTCATTCGGTCCTCCTACTTTTGTGATGGACGCAAACTTGACTCATGACGCGGTGCCAGTCACATCGCCGGAGAGGGTGGGGCCCTCCGCCGCCTCGACGGTAGACCTGATAGGTATTGTATGTGCTATAAAAGATCCAGCAGTAATGTTGCATTAGCACTTAATTGTCATGGATTCTACTAGTTCCGACTTTGGAACCGGTGGATGAAGCTTTTCTTGCAGCTCCACTTGGTCCTTCTGCTTATATGATCGAGAAAAACTTGACTCACGGCGAGGATCCAGCTGCCACGGTGCCGGAGAGCGGCCGGAGGTGCAAGAGAGGCCCTCGCAAGCAAAGAATACCATTATGCACGGACCAGGGCTGGTTTTTGGGTGACCACTTTGGGGTAGGAGTCATGTGTATATATCTTCTCATTTAGAAATTCAACAATACTTAGAGATGCATGTAGCATTTTTCTATATATTCTGCACCCTTTTGAGTTCAGAATTTTCATTTATAGTTAATCCATCAATGGACTACATCCAATGAAGTCTATGTCGTTTGTTGTTTGAACAGGGCACATCCTGCCTCCGGGATGCACCTTCTGCAAGTGAAGGCCGAAGCCGTGGACTCAGAACAAACGGGCCGCATTGGACAACCGAAGAGGTGACTACACTAGTTGATGGTCTTGAAGAATTTGGGGGTCGACAATGGACTGCGATAAAGAAGAAATGTTTTCGAATGTCAGATCGAACTACGACTAATCTTAAGGTTTATGTTTGGTGCATTTGTCTCATGTTGATTGTCTTGCCCTAGGTCCGCTACTGATACAATCTATCATTTTGTGTAATTTTGTAGGATAAGTGGAGAAATCTGCGGAAATCATACACGGTAAGACTTGCCTTTGAAAAGAAAGTGTAATTCCATCAGCTTTTGAACTAATTGGGGAGCACCACAGATTTTAATTTCTTGCATTTCTCAAATTGCAGGGAAGTGCAGAAAGAAGATACTATCTAGTTCTTCCTGATCATTTGATCCAACGAATCAAGAGGCTAGCAGCGACTGGTAACTGAAATGAAGATGCCCTTGATGAATGATACAAGAGTCATTGTTTAGGACTTGTGGTATAGAGTGGTTCAGTAGCTAGCTTGAATGAGCAGCTTGTATTGTATCTCCCGCCTAAATACCATGCATATTACTGACTTACAAATGAAGTAGAGCATTGTCTCCTAATCCATTTTAATAGCTCAGTGTTAAGCCACCATTATTTGAAGAAGACATGATGTCTTAGAAGTGCCTGGAAATACTATGCGCAGCTACCTTCCTAGTCTTCTGGATAGTGAGAGTTGTGTCCTGCTTTACTGTACAGGTCGTTCAGCAAGAGTTGGTAATCTTCAGAAGGGATCATGTTATTATTGCACAAGCATGGGAAGCAAAAGGATATTAAGGACGACTCAAATATGTTTCTACATTCTGGTTCCAAAATGGTAGAAGGATATTCTGCACATGACTCGAGATAATCGCTAAGCAGCTTGAGCTCTAGAACCAATTCACAAGAAAAAAAAAAGATGGTGGACTGTTGTACACGGCAAATCATCAAAAGAAACCATTCGTCACACATCAAGTCCTTGAAAAATGATATCCAGTGCACAACTGAACCCTCAATAGAATTTGGTCCCCAAGATCACAAATTTTCGACTAAAAGATGGCACCGAGTACAAAACATAACCTTGAATAGAAAATAACCTCACAGTTCATTTTTAGTTTATTTTTGACTAAACAAGAAAATCAAAGCACTATAATCAGTTCGGCAGGTATGCATCCGAGGCCATTGTCCAGTCGACCGAGGCCCCTGCGTTGCCCCCCTCGTGGGCGACTTGGGCGCGGCGCCCATATCCTTCCCCTCGCCTCCTCACCACCTTCCCCCCACCCTCGCCGCTGGCCGGGGCCGACGGGGCAAAGCCCATCACGGTGGTCGGCGGTGGGGCCCTATTCTTCGCGCCTCGGAAGGGCCGCTGCGGTGCGAGCTCGCCAGGCGGCGGAGTCGGGCGGGCGCGAGGAACGGTGGTGTCCTCATCGGGCCGGTGACGCAGTGGGGGCGGCACGTTGTATGCTGGCTGCGTGCCCGCGACGGCGGCGGGTCAGATCAGATTTGACCTCGAAACTGCGGCGGCGGCATGGTGGGCTTGTCTCCGTTCAGATCTGATCCGGCCGGTGCGGCCTGTTTCATGCGCGGCAGCAGTGATCGATGGCGGTCCCATGCACTTGATGTTGGATGGAGGGTCCTCGAGCGGATTTGGGTGAAAACCCTACTCTTGACACGTTGCCAAGGTCGGTGATGGCGGCGTTTTTCTGTGTCGTCCTCTTCTTGAAGGCATCGTCATGGAGAAGTTGTAGACCCCTATCTGCTACCTCCGGGGAAACCCCAGATCAGTCGATCAAATAATGGTGGCGCTCATGTGTCGTACCCCTCTTGAGGGCATCATTCTTGGAGGTGTGCAAAGGCTCGAGGGACCAGTGCATGACATCTGCCGCGGAGCGGCGTTCCCTATGACGCATCGACGTCGTGGAGTCCCAGCGGTGAGGCGCAACAAAGTCTCAGCGACGGATGCATGATGATGAACGCGCATAGGGAGGAGGCGTTGTCTGGCGCCGTGGGGGCGTCGACGGCAGGCCTGGCAAGGTCAATGCGTCAGTACCTGCTCTGAAGATGGATTGATGGAAGATGACGGCGACGACCTATGAGTGTGTCTGACCTATTTGCGCCCCAGACCCGGTATGTGGCTTGGGATGTTAGGCTAGGTGAGAATTCCGGGTACTCGGCTCACACTTTCAACACTCCTTCATCAATGGATAAGAGTAGCGACAGATGATGCCTAAGGTAACGGCTTTAGACATATATTGATGTATTACTTTGTAAGGTATTTATGAATAATTAATAAGATGGCCGCATGCATCTTTTAGATGCAGAGGCCGGGGGCCATCCTTCTTAAAAAAAAACAGTCCAGCACAACACGGTCCCACCTATCTCCGTTTTTCATGCATGCTCCTTTGCCTTCTTCTTTTTTTTTTAACATTTGCACGCTCCTTCGGCTTTCTTCTGCATAGTCGTGTTGCCCTCTTCCTCAGTCCTCACTTCATGCTAACTCCGTAAAAAAAACTCTGCTCCCCATCGATTCAGTGCACCATCATCTTGGAATGAGCATGAGATACCATGCTTCACGCTCACCTTTGGAAAATGGATCAATGGACCGCCATCTTGTATCAAACCAAGGGATCCCACTCCATGCTCCACCCTGGCCTTCAAAAGAATGAACCAATGAGTTTGAAAAATTTCAGCTACGAACATATATATCTCAATGTACAATAATATAAATATTAACAATACTTCTCATGCACATTAATTAGAATACAAATTTTGATGTAAATCAACTAAGCGTTTGTTGATTTGTTTTTTTAGATTCATCTATGGGATTATGCAAGATGCTTGGACATCTATGTAGAAGACTATAGGATGCAACTTAATTGTATTTGTCAGAGTCTGTTACAATATATACAGGTGATGTCTTGCGTGCCAAACCAACTAATCCTACAATATCTCTAGTAGTTAATCTATACAAGGCTAGAGATTATAGGAGGTTCAATCAGAAATGAGTTATGTCACGTTCAACCCCTTGGTCATGATGTCGGTGAACTGTTGGGTAGTCGGTACATGAAGGACACGTAGCTAACCCAACTTAACCTTCTCGCGCACAAAGTGAATATCCAACTCAATGTGTTTGGTGCGCTTGTGTTGCACCGGTTTGCCGCAAGATAGGTGGCCGACACATTATCAGAAAAGACCACTGTGGCCTTCGGAAGTAAAACCCGAATCTCACCAAGCAGGTGACGCAGCCAACAAGTCTCAGCAATGATGTTGGCAACAACTCGGTACTCAGCCTTGGCACTTGAACAGGATACAGTGGGCTGCCGTTTAGAGGACCACAAGATAAGAGAGTCACCGAAGAAGACACAATATCCAGACGTGGAACGTTGGGTGTCAGGACAACCAGCCCAACCCGCATCTATGTAAGTGAGAAGCTCGGTGGAGGCGGAGGCACGGAGACGAAGACCATAGTGCCGCGAATATACCGTAGAATGCTCTTAACTAGAGACCAGTGAATGTCACACGGCAAATACATGTGCAAGCAAAGTTGCCGCGCCACAAACTCAATATCTAGTCTGGTGAGCGTGAGGTACTGAAGGGCACCAACAATGCTGCGGTAGAGAGCGGCGTCAGTGGCAGGCTATCCAGTTGTGGCAGAAAGCTTCGGGTTGGCCTCAGCAGGCGTGGCGGCTGGCTTGCAGTCGGTCATACTAGCACGGTCCAGCAGATCAAGAGCATATTGCCCTTGATGGAGGAAGAACCCAGAAGCATCGCGTCGCACATTAATGTCGAGGAAGAAGTGCAACGCGCCAAGGACCTTCAACCGGAACTCGGAGCCAAGGCGACTAATGATGTCGCGAAGAAGATCCTCTCTGGAGGCAGTAATGACAATGCCATCAACATACAACAGGAGCATGGCCACATGATCAGCCAGAAGATTCTCTAAGATTGAAGAAGTTGTGTCCTCGTCGACTTCTCTCTCATTGCTCTTTCCACATTTGTCATGGTTGTTGCTGCTCTTGAAGGTGTCCACACTATGATTTATCGCCTTTGTCATGCCTTCTTATAGCTTGGTTGATCCAGTCCATCATCCGTCATAGATGATTAGCGTAAAATCACTTGAATGGAGGTTTGCAAGCCACGTGACAAATATGTGTTTGTGGTCCAGGACATTAGGCATCAGCCTCTTCAACTCCGTCTTTGTCGCCTTCAACACCACAACGGCTGTCTCATTATGCAGCTCGTCCACGCTCTTGAACCGACAACACACCTCCATGGACTTCACGAACTTCATGTGGTTACCGAGCGAGCACCCAAGGATGAATGTCCTCCACCCAGGGCTGTTGGGGGAGGGGTTCATGCGGTGGAGCGGTGGTGAGACAGACAGAGCTGTGGAAGAGATGGTAGAAGACACAGATAGAGAGATGGGTCAAGATATAGTGTGGGGGTAGATAAATATAGGCTTTGGAGGTTCAAACAGTGGGTAGATGAGTGGGATGAATGAATGTTGAAGATGAAGTGTGGTAGATTTTCTACATACCTTTATTGATGTTATTCATATGTGGATTACATTTTGTCCCTCTTGTTCATATCTTCGATGCAGATCGACAATGGTGTTTCGGGGAACTCCTCGAAAGGCAAGGAGGTTGAGTCCGACATGAAGGTCGAGGCAGCGGTGGACCTCGGCAGCACCATTAAGAGGCTGAAGAACTAAGGCCATTTCCATGAGGAAGCCAACTGAAGCCACTTCTGTAAGGTCATCCTTGCACCCAAGTTGGTACAGTTCACCAAGCACTTGAACACCATCCTAGAGGATTTTCTAATGAGGACAAACATCGTCTGTGGCTAGAGGGTGATATTTTAGAGGATCAACGACAAGCTGACCCTTGATAAGGGTTGGGCCTGCTTTGCCGTCTCTCACTATATCAGGATCAGGTGCCTCGTCACCTTCAAGTTGAGGACCCAAAACACCCTAAAGGCGATCATCTTCAACGACAAATGGCGTCGAGGTGGTGACTAAGTGCAAGAGGCATGACGACTCATTTTCCATGGATCTTTAGGAAGTTATCTCTGCACCTACAAGACTTTTACGTAGGATGTTGAAGACTTATCCACAACTATTACTCGTTTAAGTGCCCCCCTCCCTCGGCAGACCTGTGCGTGTGTAAGGCTCTGGTTTATGGGTTTATGCTATGCATGTTTATCTATGTTGTACTTGTTTGTGTGTTGGTAACCTCATCACTCCAACAAGAGGTTACCAGATCACATGTGTTGCATGTAACCAAATACCAATGCTCTGCATTTGCCTAGAACATGTTTGCAACCAAACACCACGTGTGCGTTACTGTGTAGCCAGACTAGAGGGGATGTAGGCAAACAAACTATATGCACAATGTGGGTTTTATCCTTTCTTCATTCAGCCAAGCCGAGTCAGGCCATAGGTGCAAAGTGCCCAGAATCCATGTAGTCTACCAAATGTGTCCCTACCTTTTCTTGGCACCATGAAATTCCATGCCCCTAAGTCATGACGGCTAAAGATGGTGGTGGCAAGTTTGGTCTGTCAATGGACTCCTTGTCCATTATGGTCACCAAGAGAGATCTTCGTACGCTACCGCAATGAATAGAGGATCTCCATATCAGATACGAAAAGTAGCTCTTCGTGTGTGTCGTACACAAAGAGTGCCTCTTCGTCCGCTGCAACTACAATGAGTTGATAGGATTGAAATTTCTTCAAGCGAAGATTTCTAGCTAACTTTAGACTATTCAACTAGTCAACATGCCATAAAGATGGCGGTGGCGAGTTTGGTCTGTCAATGGACTCCTTGTCCATTATGGTCACCAAGAGAGATCTTCGTATGCTACCGCAATGAAGAGAGGATCTCTGTCCACATCAAATACAAAGAGTAGCACTTAGTGTGAGTCATACACAAAGAGTGCCTCTTCATCCGCTACGGCTACAACGAGCTGATAGGATTGAATTCTCTTCAAACGAAGATTTCTAGCTAACTTTAGACTATTCAACTAGTCAACATGCCATCCACAGGGCAGTAGCTTGTTGTGCAAGCTAACTTGTTACCTAAGTTTTCTTGGCACACACATGGCAACAACTTGTCATACAAGTTTGCTTACTTTGTAAGCAATAGTGCATACCATGAACTACTATACCACTTCTCTACAATCTTTTTAACACAGTACAGACGCATGCGCTCATACAAACACACTTACACTCACTCCTTTGAACACACGCATGCACCCCTACCCCTATGAGAACCTCAAAGAGGCTGAGTCGACATGTCATCTTGAGATTGACAAAGTCACCACTCACCACGAGCGCCTTCGTAGTCGACGGGACCGTCTTCTCCCATTGGATGCATGCGCATAGCCGAAAAGTCTAATTTTTTTTTAGGAAAATGCGAGCACCAATGTCAAGTCTAGGACTTGAACCCTGGCGGGTTGGTTCCACCACAAAGAATCTAATCATCTGAGCTAGGCTCAGTTCTCACTTCTCTACATTAGAGGTCCACTAATTAACTGATCAAATCAGTAGTGTGTTCCAACCCCCAAAGTGTGCATCCCTTTAGGTTTTATCATACTTATACATGGTCGGAACTTAGAAACATCATTGCAACTAGTAGTTGGTAGCGGTGCCTCATGTTATATTATGATGGTCTCAAGACGAAATTAAGTAATCATTTTTAGTGAGACCAACTTCTCGGTGGTTCATCTCTTTGGTTGCCTTTGTGTAGGACATCACGGTTGGATGAGCTTTCTACCACCTAGACGCGTGGACCGGTCAAACATGTCAAGCCAACAAAATACATACAGAAAACATAAACAACGACCATACATGGCCCCGACAACATGTATACTGACCAAAGTAAAAGAACTTTTACCAACAAATTTGGACACATAACGTGCATTTTACTCTTCATTAAATTTTGTGAGAAATATTACATAGAACATCTAACGACATTGACATGTCAAATGAATTAAATTTGTGAAAAATGAAAATCATCAGGTGGGTCATCTAGTGACATGGACTTTTCACATCCATTAAATTTATGAAAAGCATTAGGCGGAACATTTAGTGATAGTGACCGTCCATTAAAGTCATGTTCATCGTTAGATGGACCCGCTATAAATGACATTTCACACATATAGAGATGCATTGGATCACATTAAAAATGTCATTCACACTGATAGAGAATATTAGACCCCATTAAAAATGACATTCACACCTATAGAGAATATTGGACACCACTAAAAATGACATTCCACACCTATAGAGAATATTGGATCCCAATAAAAATGTCATTCACATCTATATAGAATGTTGAACCCCACTAAAAATGACATTCCACACCTATGAAGAAAGGCATCCCATGTGGAGCACTCCCTTTTAAGTCGGCCAAATCAAACAATAATCCTACATATAGGTAACCACCTACGTAACCTTACTTAATGATCCTACTCTAATTCTTTCCCCCACTGAAAATTGCATTCACACCTACAAAGTATATTGAACCCCCACTGAAAATGGCATTTACACCTATAGAGAATGTTGGACCCCACTAAAAATGGCATTCCACACCTACAGAGAATATTAGACCCCACTAAAAATGACATTCCACACCTATAGAGAATATTGGATCCCACTAAAAATCGCATTCACACCTATAGAGAATGTTGGACCCCACTAAAAATGAGATCCCACACCTACAGAGAATATTGGACCCCCATTAAAAATGCCATTCACATCTATAGAGAATGTGGACCCCACTAAAACTGACATTCCACACCTACGGAGGAAAGCATCTCATGTGGAGCACTCCCTTTTAAGTCGGTTGAAGCAACCAATAATCCTACATATAGGTAATCACCTACGTAACCTTACTTAATGTTCCTACTCTAATCCCCCCCCCCCCCAATATAAAATGGAATTCACACCTATAGAGTATATTGAACCCCCGATGAAAATGGCATTTACACCTATAGAGACTGTTGGACCCCACTGAAAATGACATTCCACACCCGCAGAGAATATTGGACCCCACTGAAAATAGCATTCACACCTACTGAGTATATTGAACCCCCGTTGAAAATGGCATTCACACCTATAGAGAATGTTGGACCCCACTGAAAATTACATTCCGCACCTACAGAGAATATTGGACCCTCACTGAAAATGACATTCACACTTATAGAGAATGTGGACCCCCACTGAAAATGACATTCACCGGCTATGGAGAAAGGCATTCTATGTGGAGCACTTCCTTTTAAGTCAGTCAAAGCAACCAATAATCCTACATATAGGTAACCACCTACGTAACCTTACTTAATGTTCCTACTCTAATTCTCTCCCCCATTGAAAATGGCATTCACACCTACACAGTATATTGAACCCCCACTCAAAACGTCATTCACACCTACAGAGAATGTTGGACCCCACGGCAAATGACATTCCACACCTAGAGAGAATATTGGTACCCCATTGAAAATGGCGTTCACACTTATAGAGAATGTGATCCCCACTGAAAATGACATTCCACAGCTATGGAGAAAGGCATCCCATGTGGAGCACCCCCTTTTAAGTCGGTCAAAGCAACCAATAATCCTACATATAGGTAACCATCTATGTAACCTTACTTAATGCTCCTACTCTAATTCTCTCCCCCATTGAAAATGGCATTCACACCTACAGAGTATATTGAACCCTCGCTGAAGATGGCATTCACACCTATAGAGAATGTTGGAACCCACTGAAAATGACATTCCACATCTGAGAGAATATTGGATCCCCACTGGAAATGGCATTCACACCTACAGAGTATATCGAACCCCCGGTGAAAATGGCATTCACACCTATAGAGAATATTGGACCCCCACTGAAAATGGCATTCACACTTATAGAGAATGTGGACCCCATCAAAAATGACATTCCACAGCTACGGAGAAAGGCATCCCATGTGGAGCACTCCCTTTTATGTCGGTCAAAGCAACCAATAATCCTACATATAGGTAACCACCTTCATAACATTTCTTAATGTTCCTACTCTAATTCTCTCCCCCATTGAAAATGGCATTCACGCCTATACGAGTATATTGAACCCCCGCTGAAAATGGCATTCACACCTATAGAGAATGTGGACCCCACTGAAAATGATATTTCACAAAGAAAGGCATCCCATGTGGAGCACTCTCTTTTACGTCGGTCAAAGCAACTAATAATCCTACATATAGGTAACCACCTACGTAACTTAATGTTCCTACTTTAATTCTCTCCCTCACTAAAAATAGCATTCACACCTATAGAGTATATTGAACCCCCGCTGAAAATGACATTCACACCTATAAAGAATGTTGTACAATGACATTCCACACCCACGAAAAAGAGAGAATTCCTTATTTGGCCCTTCCTTAAAATTTGCTTCCTTTTTTGGCCCAAAACAAAAATTTCTGCCCTTTTTGACACTTAAACTTCATTTTGTTCCCTCAATGACATTTCCGTCTATTTTTGCCACTTACGGTGTTAAGTGTGAGGTAAAAAGACCATTTTGCCCCTACTGCACTATGTGACTATCCCGGACATCTAAGTTAAACAGAAATCAGTTCATCAATTTTTTTAAAGATGTTCACAGATATTTTGCACATATATTTTTCAACATTTTTTCCTTAGTTAAACTGATCTGTGCGTACAAAAGCCATAGAAATCATCTGCAGAACTTGTATTACCATATCTATATCATGTTTATAACATTGGTTAATTTATCACGTTCCAAAGTATATTAGACATAGTACTAACTCTTCTAGCTAACACACGTTTATAACTAGTACAGTACGCAAAATGTCCAAACAAGTATACTATTGTAGTACACTGGCCGGCAGCTATACACCAGGCGCACAGCAACCAGATATGGACAAAGAGAACGCTTACTGCTGATCACGAGCAGCCGGACACCACGCACACGGACCGTTAGTTGAGAACGACAGCATCCAGCCACGCGCGTAGGCGCTCGCCAGACTGAGGCAGTCGTCGCCGCTGGTCGTCCGGTCCTGCCAACTACTACCTGTGCTTCCTCTCTCACATAGCAAGTTGTACACATCGCAAAAATAGTTTCTCCGATCTATTTTTCTGTCGTCGAATTTATGTACGAGAGTTCCCATCCGTGCGATTCCATCAAAAGACAATAGCTAATGGATCCAGTTGAAGCTAGCCTAGGCGTTCACTAGTATGTGGGGAACAGGGAAACGTTTTCTTCCTTTTTACGAGCGAGCTAAAGCAGGGGTAAAAATGACTTTTTAAGTTGCACTTGACGGTCTTAGTGGTCAAAACTATCAAAAATGCCATTGAGGGAACAAAATGAAGTTTAGATGTCAAAAAGGGAAGAAACTTTTTGTTAGGGCCAAAAAGGGAAGCGGATTTTAAGAATGGGCCAAATAAGAAATTCTCTCCAGAAAAAAGACATCCCATGTAAAGCACTCACTTAAGTCGGTCAAAGTAACCAATAGTCCTACCGGGTGGGGCCGAACCAGCGTTCTTCCGTAGCTTTACGTGGATAGCAAAGTTACCAAAGCAACACGGTTGCAAAAAAGAAATTAAGTCGCTAGGTAGACTCAAGGCTCGTGGCCGATAAACACACTCAGGCTCCTCCAGGTTGAACTCGACAAACTCATCAGCAGCCGGCCGGTGGATTCCTCGATACAAATCAGCAGCCGGTGGGTGTCTCTGTCATGGATGATTTTCTCCTTTTCTCTGTTGCACACGCGCGCGTCGGGCATTCCATAGTTCATAGTTGATCCGCCACGGCGGCACTGCTTCCTCTGGATGCCGCTGCCTTTTGAGCTCGGGTTTGCCCAGCTCTGTGCGCGCCGGTCGTCGCGCGCCTGCATTGCAGATCACCTCTGGGACTGTAGTCCATGGAGAACAGAGGAAGCACACGTAGGCGTCCGTCTTCGAGGCGCGCGTGGAGGGTGGGGCGGCACGTATGGGTGGTCGAACGTAGAGAGAACGCGGAACTCAGCGGCAGGCCCGGGTCGTCATCGCGGCGCGAGGTGACCGTGGCCGTGCTCGCGGACAGGGTGCAGGTGGGCAAGGCGGAGGCCGCCGTCGGGGGCTGCCGGCGAGACGACCTGTGCAGCCGCGGCCGGCGTCCGCACTGGACGGAAGGCTGGCTCAAGGATGCCCATTGTCGCATGATCGAGGAGGGTGTGGCCTGTGGTGCTTTCATGGCGGCGAGAGCGAGGGGACGGAGGAATTGCACTCTGCTCTGCTGTACGCAGAGCATAATGGCACAATCTCTACACAGAATACGCCGATCTTTTGGCAAGTCTGACACTTCAGAAATCTGTGTGCAGCTCGCTCGATCTTTTGGCAAGTCTGACAGAGGAGGTGGATACCGAGACTTTGGAGCACAAACAAGAGTCCATTATGCACCAGCGACGGCAGCCGCGGTGCACCGTGCAAGGCCGGAAGCGTGGAGAAATGTCAGAGAAGAAACGAGGCGGAGGGGCGTGCTCAGTAAGCATACTGAGACAATCTGGACAGAACATGCGTCGATTAGCAAATCTGACTTAATGTGGTCAAAGTTGTACTGTATTCATCTTATCAAATCTGACACAATGGTTAGGCAGTCTCATTCATTCTTGTTAATGAAATCAACACAGACGGTTCATTGTTGCTAATGGCAGATGGACACAGAATTTCTATCTATGGAGACGGTCCATCTGGTAAACTGGGGTCACATCCCACTGTCATACAAACTAGATGTGGTTTCCGCATCGTTGAGCATCTCCAATAGTTCCCATATCCATAAAAAATTTGTGGTTTAGGGAAAGTAGGGCCAAAAAAGTGCTTCAACAGTTCCCGTAAACGCAATTTTCCTACAAGATCCGGTATAATCTGCCCAACTCCCCCTCCATATAGCCATATAGGGGAAGATGACTCTTCCTGTAAAACTCGACGCCAAGTATCTTCCATGAGTACCAAGCATGTGTGTCAGAAATAACATTCTTTGAATTGTTATGTTGATACTAATACACATGCATGTGCCATTTGTATGCTTGTTTAATGGGAAATAGAAAAACAATAGCCATAGATCCATACGGGAACTGAGAACACCTCACCTACGATCTTCCCCTAAATTATATTGTATGGGCTCCCCGTAAAACCACTTTTATAGAGATTTTTTACAGGAACCATTAGAGATGCTCTTAGCACGGTGGACAAGTAGCACCAATTATTCTCCTTATAACCAATGTTTTAAATAGCGGGCTATGGCATATAGCGGTAAATTGTACATGAAATCATTTAGCGGCAACATGCTCAAACAGCTATAGCGGGGCTATAGCCAGCTATTTAAAACTATGCTTATAACTCCACAAGGCACAAAATTATGAGGCACGGTTCATAATTGCTGCCCAAAGCAAGTTCCTAGAGCATCATATTCGGTGGGTCTTGGAGCATCTCTAGCACACGTACGCTTCATATTCACAACCTCTACGAGCATCCAAGTACATTCTTCAAGGCGGATATCTGCAGTTCCTGACGAAGGATGGGCTGAGTCGGCGTCCCCAATAAGTTATTCGGAGGATTTGGAGAGACGCATGCAGTTTGGGGGTGTACAAGCAACACCTCGTCACAATGAGGTTATCATAGTTCTAATTTACCCAACTAATGTGAATTATACATTGATAGATTATTAATTTGGTTAAAGGAAACACAGAGCCATGGTGATCGAGGACCTTAACAAAAGGAGTGGCGGGTCTAACACGAGCTGCTAACGAGTAATATGCTAACGGGGGATTACCCCGAACAAGTCACACCAAGGCTAGGCTCCCCCTCTCGGTGTCTCACCATGCGCGCTGGTTAGCGGGTTATGAACTTCTGGAGGCAAGGATGTTGCCGGAGCACCACCGCATGCCGAATGGGTCGTCGACTAGCACGACTAGCACAAACCAGGTATTAGTGGCGGCTACTGCGCCGGCAGAAGCAGCAGCTCGACTAGCCTTAGCACTTTAGCAGCTTGCCCAGGTTAGTAGCTCGCCGACGGCAGCAACAGCGGCTTCTCGCGCTGCGGGTAAGGGGAAGAGAGGGAAGAAAGAAGGGAACCTGGGGGCGGTGTGGCGGTGTCGCCGGCTCCGATCGCCGGCCGCGAGGTGATGGCGGGGGGGGGGGGGGGGGGGGGGGATTGAGTTCGGAGCCTTGGGGCCCGAGCTGGAACAAACACACACACACACACACACACACAGAGGCGGGACACGGGCGTGTGTGTTTGGGGGAGGGGTTGCCAGTCAGCTTTGACATAGTCAAAACCAGTTGACCATGCCAAAAAACCAGAAATGGTTGTCCTGAGGGTGCAATTCGACTGGTTGTAAAGATAAGCGTTGTAAATCTAACTGAGTGGTTAGTTCGGGAATGAAATGTAGACTTTTCTCTAGTGCGTACTTGGCGGACTTGTCCTACTCCCAGTCCATTCACTCGCGGACATGATAGCTTCAACAAGGTACATCCTACTGAGGCAAGTACACACAAAAGCAACTATTTTCATATCTTCAGCTTTATTGTATCCAAACATTATTGCAGCGGTCATCAGGCTAGTTAATAGTTGCATTTATTCTTTATGTCTTCTCTTAGAAAAATTCTTTACATTTTTTGCCAGAGAGGCTAAAAGATTTCGGGCAACATGAGTTTATGATGCAGAAAATACAAAGGCATTGGTCATGTGGAGAGAGCTTTGATCCGGCAGCTGAAGGAGCTCTTCGTGAATGGGGCGGAGAAGCTGATGAAGGAGCACCGATTGGACCCAATCGTTGCGTCCGAGGACTATGCTTCCAACCTTCTCACCATTGGCAGCCACCCCAGCATTGTTGTGTCGGCTGGGTACAATGAGCATGGCGTCCCTTTTGACATATGCTTTGGCGGGCCGCAAGGATACGAGCCGAGACTGATCGAGATGGCCTATGCTTTCGAGCAGGTTACCAAAGTGAGAAGGCCGCCCAACATGTTGTTCGTGTGGCTGCAGGGCTGCTCGAAACGTTGTTCGTGTGGTCGATCTCGCGCCCTCCCGACTGCGGGGCTGATCCGGCCGTTGCGCGCACGTTGTTCATGTGCTCGTGCGACATGCTCTAGCGGTGCGACACGCGATCTAGTCGACGAAATGTCTAAAGTACGGAGGACACAGTTCAAGACTGCGGTTGGGTGCATAGACATGTAGAGTTTTGAAACGGACACGTCCGGTAACTGCCTCGACGCATCCCTGGGCGTACAAGGGGCCGAATTAGCCTGGTTGTAGACATGGACGAATCTATTAAGGGCTTTAACAGGCTCAAGCCCCCTTTCCAAAACTGTAAAATTAGTTTTTGATACTAATGCCAAGGTCTAGCCCAACCACTTGCAGCCCAGTCCAACATATATTTGCATGACACTCATTTATTTTTAGATTCGCCAATGGTGATGGTGGTAGATGCTCCTAGAGACCTAGACAGCGATAGAAAAAAAGTGAGTGGTAAATTAGACACAATCATGAGCCATCTGAAAAGGCTAAAGACCACTGCCATGAAAGTACTACACGAGCACGAGCGTGCAAGAGACCAAACAACACTCCCTCCGGTCCTTTTTACTCTGCATATTAAAATTCTCTAAAGTCAAACTTCACAAAGTTTGACCGTATTTATATGAAAAAATATCAACATTTGACATGCTAAAGTTATACAATATGAAACTTTAAGTCATGACACATCTATTGATATTGATTTTAGATTGTGAATGCTGGTATTTTTTCTATAAAGTTGGTCAAACTTTTCGAAGTTTGACCTCAATCAAATCTTATATGCGAACTAAAAATGACCGAGGGAGGGAGTAGAGAGCAAAGAGCAGACAAGCCAAGCCACACCAACCCCGGTGGCGTTTAGCTAAGCTAAACTAACATCATGGCGTCGCTGCAGCTGCAAGCTGTCGCTGCCGTCCTGGCTCTCGTGGCCGCCGGCGCCGGTGCCGCGCACGGCTTCGAGTTCCACGAGGCCACCGTCGAAGCCATCCAGCTAGGGTTCAGCAACGGGACTCTCACCTCCACGGCGCTCGTCCGGTTCTACCTGGATCAGATCGGCCGCCTCAACCCGCTGCTGCGCGCCGTCATCGAGGTCAACCCGGACGCGCTCCGGCAGGCCCAGCATGCCGACGCCGAGCGCCGCCGCGGCAGCGGCACGGCCACCGGCTCGCTGCGCGGCGTCCCCGTCCTGCTCAAGGACAACATCGCGACCCGTGACGCGCTCAACACCACGGCGGGCTCGCTGGCTCTCCTCGGCTCCGTGGTGAAGCGTGACGCCGGCGTGGCGGCCCGGCTCCGGCGTGCGGGCGCCCTGGTGCTCGGCAAGGCCAGCCTGTCCGAGTGGGCCAATTTCCGCCCGGTCGAAGCCGGGTGGAGCGCCCGCGGCGGCCAGGCGCGGAACCCGTACGTGCTGTCGTCTACCCCGTGCGGGTCGAGCGCCGGGTCCGGCGTGGCCGCGGCGGCCAACATGGCGGCCGTGACGCTCGGCACCGAGACCGACGGCTCCATACTTTGCCCGTCGTCGTTCAACTCGGTTGTCGGCATCAAGCCGACGTTGGGGTTGACCAGCCGGGCCGGCGTCGTCCCCATCACTCCGTTGCAGGACACCGTGGGGTAACCCTTCCTGCTCCTTTCTTCTTCTTGCTGTTGTTTCATATTCATTCAACCTGGAAATCTTGGTGCCGCTCGATGCTTCCTTCTTCTTCTTCTTGCTGTTGTTTCATATTCATTCAACCTGAAAATCTTGGTGCCGCTCGATGCTTCCTTCTTCTTCTTGCTCTTGTTTCATATTCATTCAACCTGAAAATCTTGGTGCCGCTCGATGGAAATAAAATGCAGACCGATGTGCCGGACGGTGTCGGACGCGGTGCACGTGCTGGATGCCATCGTCGGCTACGACACGCAAGACGCCGCGGCCACCGGAGCGGCATCCAAGTACATCCCGCACGGCGGGTACACGCAGTTCCTAAAGAAAAACGGGCTAAAAGGCAAGAGGATCGGCGTCCCCAATGGCTTCTTCCAAGGATACGACCAGACGCAGTTGAATACGTACAAGCAGCACCTCGCCACAATGAGGTTCCTTCGTAGTCACGGTTTACATTTCACTAGCTGTCCATGGATGAATATATGAATTGATTCTTGATTTTTCTTTTCTTTTTCCAAAGGAAACTTGGAGCAGTGGTGATCGAGAAGCTGGACGTCGCTGCCAATTTGACCGCTCTATTGGTTGAGATTTATTCCGAGGGGATTGCCATGCAGGCAGAGTTCAAACTGAGCATAAACGCGTATTTGGCAGACTTGGTCTACTCCCCGGTCCATTCGCTAGCAGACATCATAGCATTCAACAACAACCATCCTGTGGAGGTAAGTGCACCAAGAAACCAACTCAATCCATATTTCTTGGGATTAGATTAATTATTTGCCACGCTTTACCATGCATGGGTCAGATGATTTGCCCTGCTTGTGTCCAATGGCAGGTGGTTCACTTCTTGTTGTTCAAACAATATACTCTAGATCTAGGTCTGTCAAAAAAAAACTCTCAATTTTTCTTATAGATTCCTACTGCATAGATCATGAGGCAATAAAACACCTGAAACATGCATAGGTAGAATCAACACGGCAGTTAATGGAGCTTATTCTTTATGTAGGCTCTCACAAAAATTATTTACATGGTGGTGCAGGAGAGGCTGAAAGATTTCGGGCAGCCTGATCTTATAGCTGCCCAAAGCACAAACGGCATTGGGCCTGTAGAGAGGGCCGCAATCCGTCGCCTGAAGGAGCTGAACACGAATGGGCTGGAGAAGCTAATGATGGAGCACCAATTAGACGCGATCGTTGCGCCTAACAGCGATATTTCTAGCCTTCTCGCCATTAGCGGCCACCCTGGTATCGTTGTGCCGGCGGGGTACGACGAGAAGGGGTTCCCCTTCGGGATATGCTTCGGCGGGCTGCAGGGGTATGAGCCGAGGCTGATCGAGATGGCCTATTCTTTCGAGCAGGCTACTAAAGTGAGGAGGCCACCCATGTTCAAGCCCTAGCTAGCTGATTATAACTCTTGTGTAGCAACAATGTAACACAACGGCTAAAAAAAAAACGGCTCCACTTACACTTTTCTCGTTACATTTCAAAGAATAAACCCTGGAAGTATTATTTATTGGGTCAGGAAGTAACTCTGAATAGACTAGCAATGTGGCACTAAAGGTGAAACAACAAGCACCTTCTACAGGTAGCCAACGTTGCCGCAAAAGAAAGCACGCCCAAGAAAGCAATTGTTTTAAAGATCACATGGAACGCCCAAGAACAGGCACTGATTTCTTGTTTTTTTTAATAATTTCGATAAAAGGAGCATCAGCCCCCCAATTTCATTTCATCTGAAATTGACAAGACAACCAGATCCAAAATCAGCTGAAGGGGAACTCTGCCCCAGCCAACTATGCCTGCTTATTAAAGTTTCTGAGTTTCTGCATACAAGACTGCAACTCTTCTACAAAGAAACAGAAAGCAGTACATCCTACATCAGGCTTCTAAACTATGGCGACGACACTACGTTACATGTATAACGACATCCGCAGCATCATTCATTCATTCTTTGTCCACGGTACCAACTTTATTATCATCTCTTACTCCAATTTCTATGTTACCTAGGGCTGGTATTGGATAAACCTTTCTTGTATTTTGCTTCATTTGCACATATGTACTTTATTTAATTACTGCATGAAAATGCCGTAGAACAATTGTTCTACAGTTCTGGGCTTCAAAAGAAAAAGCAGGGTGGGTGGTGTAGAAGCAAACTATACATACTAGTTAAAGGCACGTGCCATGAACGTGTAAGGATTATTGCGACAAGTTGTATGTTGAGAGGATCTTTTTTTATACTTTGAATTGCTTATCACATGTGTCACATGATACGTTGAGAAGGATTGAAGGCATTTTATTTACTATATAATCAGGTTCTTAGTACTCCCTCCATTTCAAAATATAGTGCGCCCGTACTTCCTGAGGTCCAACTTTAACCATAAATTTAACCAACGAGACCAACTGCGGCGGGAGAAAAAATTATATAATTAAAAACTTCTTTTGAATACGAATTCACTGATATAATTTTACTCCCGCCGCAATCGGTTTTGATAGTTAAATTTACGATCAAAGTTGAAGCACGAGGATAGAGGAAGCACTACATTGTGGAATGGAGGGAGTATTTATTAACTTATATTTTTCATGTAAGGTCACAAACATGCATGCATACAGTGATTAATCTGTCTAATCGAGTAGATGTTTGCCTAAAAATATATTGGTGAGAACAATGGGAAAGCTGGGCAATAATGTTTGTAAAATGAATTCATAAGAGAAAGTAGAAAAATAGAGAGGCCGACGGTCATTTTTTTTAAGTGTCAAAGCAGCCTTTGGGCTCTCAGGCACCCGTGGGGTGTTCTCTAGCATAGCAAAAGGTTTCAAAAAAATGATACCAAGATTTGCATGTCGTACAAAACAAAAAGCAGAGGACCTCAATAAATGTTAATTCAAATCAATAGAAACATGCCAGAGTTCTTTTCTTTACACATGCCCTATTTTTGATAAAAAAAACCAGTTTAGTAAATAACTAAATATGCAGATTACATGTGTTATTTTTGACAAATAAAAATATGAGAAAATACTTCTGGCAACAGGAGTATTGATGCCCGAGAGTTAAACTTTGAAAGTAATAAAGTTTTTTTAATACAACACATATATTAATCTTCTATTTTACTTGTTGATTATAGTCTGCTAAAGCATCGATACCGAGGCTGCAATGCATGTGTCTGCGGCTGTGGGGCAGCGTTGCATAGTACTCCTTGCCTAGTACTGTGGCCGTGGGTCAGCGTTTCTTTTTGTCAACAGGGCCTGCGGCACATTTCCTGTGGCCGGCAGAAGAATCGAGAGCCTGCAAGTACTCTGCCGCGCTGGCAATCTAGCAGCACAAAAATGGAACCCTACCGCGAATCCCTGCCTGCTCAGCCGTTAGATTGCCCTATCCTATGGTCTATATGTGACCATGTACTCCTCTATCTAAAGCAATTGAATCTGAGCCGTTTGTTTACAAACATCCAACGGTCTATATAACTTCATACTGGTACACTATATAGAAGTATAGATAATAGTGTGAGTCCATCCCATGCTCTGTCTTAAGCCTGCAGATTACTTTTTTTTTGAGATAAAGCCTGCATATTACTTTTTTTTGAGGGGTAAAAACCTTATTTATTCATCAAATGCCACATGAAGTGGGATACTTCTCAGGTCGTGCGGGGTGCCAAACCAAACATGACGCCCCGGACCTCTAGAGAAAGCAAATTTAGCTAGACCATGTGCTTCATAGTTCACAGCACGAGACTCAAAGGAAAAAAATACAATTTAGGGAATTCAAACGAAACTACTACCCACACGATACTGCTGCACGATCTTTGCACGACGTGCTAATCCAGCGGCCAGTGCCTTTCTAAATCCTGTGCATGTCCGGCTGGATTTGAGTATCGTGCATGAATCGTCTGGCTCGTGTCGTGTGTATAGCACTGCTGGAATTCAAATGACTAATAATCTCGCTGACGATCGCCCCGTAGGCACCTCTGCCGCCTCTCTGAATATCTGAGATGACTTGCTTGCAATCGGATGCTACAACAAAATGTTGTATGTGTAGATCTTCAGCAAGTGCTAGAGCTTCACGACATGCTATAGCTTCAAGAGTGGCCGGATCAGTTAAACCCTCAAGGACTAGGGCCGAGCTGCCCAAGAAGTTCCCTTCCGAATCTCTGCAGACTGCAGCTGCTGATCCTCCTCTTCTTCCTTGCACTCCCCCATCCACATGGATCTTGCAATGTCCAGCCGGTGGTTTTTTTGGCCTTGTGTTTGTTTGGAGAGATGTGGCATTCCTAGCTGGAGTGTTCGGTTTATTATTGATCAAGGACAGATCCTTCAGATACCTCTCTATGAAGCTGTGGGTCACTTGGGGACTCTGAAAAATAGCTTCATGTATTGCCTTCCGTCGAGCATGCCATATTGCCCAAAGTGTCACGGCCATGTCAACAAATTCTTCATGAGTTAG
The DNA here is from genome assembly GCF_018294505.1 of Triticum aestivum. NCBI lineage: Eukaryota > Viridiplantae > Streptophyta > Magnoliopsida > Poales > Poaceae > Triticum > Triticum aestivum. Next base: position 33,175,057 of record NC_057797.1, on the reverse strand, counting down.
CATCTCCATGAGCGTGAAGATCCACTGTTTGGCATTGGGCTCATTATTTGATGTGATTTTTTGAGTGACCTCCACATTAGCCAATGCCCAAACACTTCTTGATGTTGTGCACTCTAAGAGGGAGTGACGCCATGAATCGCGTATCCCACAGATGCCACAAAGACTGGAGTCGGACATATGACGATGTGCTCTAACATCGTTTGTTGGAAGCGACTGTTTTGAGAGCCTCCATAAGAACATTCGAATTTTCCCTGGGACCTCGGTCTTCCACAGCGTTTTCCACGATTTTTCCTCTGCCATGGCGTTAGATGGGCCTGCAACTCCTTCTAGCCATGCTTCCCGTCTTGCCCTTGTGGCCACCAGCATTTTATACGCGGACTTGACTGAGAAAGATCCGTGTTTCTCGTAGTGCCAAGCCCAGAAGTCATTTATATTTATTGTACACAGTGGGATTCCAAGAATCACTTGAGCGTCCATTGGCAAAAAGGTGGTTTGGATCAGCTGTCTGTCTCATGATGCCGTCGCGCTCGTGATAATCTCTGAAACTCTCGTTGGCGGGTTGGGAACGCGGCAACCATATGGCCTAAAAGACTCTTATTTGGGGAGCCAATTATGGTTCCAGATTTCCGTGGTTTCTCCGTTTCCAATCCGCCGAACCAGACCTTGTTTCAAGATGTCTCTCCCTTCAATGATTGCCCGCCAAATCTGGCTTGGGTGGTTACCCAGCTGAGCCTGCAGGATATCTGTGTGTGGATAGTATACGCTCTTGAGCACTCGGGCGCTAAGAGACTCAAGAGTTTGCAGCAGGCGCCAAGCTTGTTTCGCGAGCATTGCAAGGTTAAATAATTCGAAATCCTTGAAACCTAGGCCCCCCATTCCCTTAGGTTGGGTCATTGCTTTCCATGAAACCCAATGGGGCTTTCTCTTCCCTTCTTTGCTCCCCCAACAAAACTTTCTTATCAGCTTGTTTAGATGCTCACAGAGGCCCCGAGGTAGCTTGAAACAAGACATCGAAAACACTGGAACTGATTGTGCTACAGATTTAACTAGAACTTCTTTGCCCGCAGTAGACATCGTGCGCTCAATCCATCCCTGCACCTTTCCCCAGAGCCGATCCTTCAAATACTTGAAAGAACCGTTCATAGAGTTGCCAACATCAGACGGCATCCCCAAGTACTTCTCGTTTAGTGTTTCGTTGGGGACGTTCAGAGTCTCCTTGATTTCCTGTCTGATAGAGTCTGGAACTCCCTTGCTGAAATATATAGAAGATTTAGCATAGTTGATACGTTGCCCCGTTGCCTGACAATAAGATTCAGAACATGGCACACCTCATTGGCTCCAGCACCGTTTGCCTTGAAAAACAGCAGGCTGTCATCAGCGAATAGTAGATGGTTTACCGGTGGCGCCGTAGGTGCTACCTGTAGGCCATGCAAGTTGGATGACTCACTTTTTGATTTTAGAAGGCACGACAGGCCCTCTGCTGCTAACAAGAACAAGTATGGAGATATTGGGTCCCCTTGTCTGATCCCTCTGGAAGGTATGAATTGTTGCAATTTCTTTCCATTAAACAAAACTGAAAATCTCACCGTTGTCACCAGGCTCATCACTATTTGGACCCATCTTTCAGAGAAGCCCAGTTTAAGCATTATTGCCTGTAGGTAGTCCCATTCCACTCTATCGTATGCTTTCATCATATCAAGCTTTAGAGCACAGGATTGATGTTTCTTGGCCTTATTCCTCTTCACAAAATGAAGACACTCATAGGCTGTTATGATGTTATCGGTTATGAACCTTCCAGGAACAAATGCTGACTGCTCCTCTGAGATGATATCAGGAAGGACTAACTTTAATCTGTTAGATATAACTTTCGAGGCAATCTTATACAGCACATTACAAAGGCTGATAGGGCGGAACCGAGAGAGGAGTGTGGGGTTTTTTACCTTCGGGATGAGCACAAGAACCGTATCATTAATACACTCCGCTGATTCAGTACCGTCAACAATCCTCAGAACTGCCCTTGTAACATCCTCACAACAAATATCCCAATGATGCTGGAAAAAATGTGCAGGGTAACCATCTGGGCCGGGCGCTTTCACTGGGTACATTTGAAAGAGTGCTGTTTTAACCTCTTTCTGACTATATGGGGCATTTAGCATATCATTCATTGCTTGTGTCACTTTCACCGGAACAGTCTCTAGTACTTGGTCCATGTCCTGAACCCCTTCAGAAGTATAGAGCTGCTGGTAAAAATCATTGGTCAAATTTTCCATCTCCGTTAAGTTGTCGGTCATCTGTCCAGAAGGTAGTTGAAGGGATTTTATTTGGTTCTACCTCTTGCGTCGGCTCGCCCTTAGGTGGAAGAAATATGTATTCTTATCACCATGTTGGAGCCACTCTATTCGAGCACGCTGACGCCATAATATTTCCTCCCTACGATAAAGTTCTGTCAACCTGTCAACTATTTTAATTTCCAGATGATTTGGACCGGAGCGATTTGGGATCGCGCGCAAATCCTGTAATTCCTTCTGCATGCTTCGGATCTCACGCCGCACATTCCCAAACTGCTGTCTGTCCCATGTGGCCAGGTCTGTTGAAAGCGACCTCAGCTTGTCGCTTATTTCCTGTATTGACTCCGTTTGTCCACTAGTCCAGGAATTCTCTACCAATGGTGTTAGACCCGGGTCACGCTCCCATGCAAGCTCATATTTAAATGATTTGGGGGCCCGTTTGCATGGCTCCTCATGCACGTACTGCACGTAAATAGGTAGATGATCGCTAGTTGCTGCAGTTTTGTGTTCAAGTACAGCAGATGGAAAAGCAAGCGACCAAGCGGGATTAGCTACTCCCCTGTCAAGTCGCACTCGAGTGTAAGTCCCCCCAGACACTTTCTTTCCAAAGGTCCATCCACTTCCGACGTAACCTATATCAGTTAATCCACATGTATCCAAAGCGTCCCTGAACGCGTCCATTTGCGCTTGACTTCTGTTTCCAACACCATCGTGTTCATGTGCATACAGCACCTCGTTAAAATCTCCGAGGGCAAGCCAGGGTATATCGTTTGTGCCTACGATTCCCCTAAGAGTGTCCCATGTCTTGTATCTCTCATTAACCTGAGCCTCGCCATAGACAAACGTGACCCTTGTTTTAACATCCACAAGATCATTCAGCATTGCATCAATGTGATACTTCGAGTAACCAACAATCTCAAGATTTATTTCCTCGTTCCAAAAAATTCCTAGACCACCACTTCTACCAGAACTGCTTACAGCAAAACTTCTATTAAAGCCTAAAGTACCAGCCAAACTTTCAACTCTAGTTCCCTCTAATTGGGTTTCCAATATACATAAGACAGAGGGGGCAAACTGCCTCGTGAGATCACGAAGCTCCTGAACTGTCGCGGGTTTGCCTGCTCCGCGACAGTTCCAGCATAGTAGACTCATTGCGCATGGCGAGACTCCCCATGGGAGCCCGCCAAACACGCATCAAGGTTTTTGGTGAAATCTGTAATCTTCTCTGGAGCTGTCTCATTAGACGAGGATGACTTCGATCTCTTCAGATCCTGCTTGGGAGGAGGGCTAAAAGGCACCGCAGGTGATGGCAGAAACAGTTGCTTCGTCTGTTGTACTGAAGAGGTTGGGAGCGTGGTTTTTGGATCATTGGCCCCTCTCTTCCTATTGCGATCCACCTCCGTCATTGCTACATCTCCATCTCGCTGAAACCGTTCCTCGGGATACTGTTCGTCGTACAAATCAGCACTATTGTACGAACGTCCTCTTCCTCTTCCCCCACGGCCTCTGCCGCGGCCTCTCCCTGCGTTGCTGCTCTCGCCCGGTCCACTGCTGGGGCCTTTAAACCACGTTGCCTTGATGTCTTTGAAGACCAGCGTCTTTGGGGCATGGACCCCATCCCCGCACTCTTTGTGTTGGTGGCCTAGATGTCCGCAAACCGCACACCAATCCGGCAATCTTTCATATTTAACTCTAAAGATGACTCGCTCCATCGAATCCTTCTTCCTTATTACCAGTGAGACAGTGTTCTTCAATGTTTTAGTGACATCGATCCTGACTCGAACTCTAGCAAAATTTCCTTCAAAATCCGGGGATCTAGGCTCAGCATATATGAATTCTCCCACAGTCGCCGACAAAGCTTTGACCTTAGAGAAGAAGCCATCCGACAGGTCGTGGATCTGAATCCAGATGTCCAATTTATTGAGCTCTATAGACGACGGCTTTGTGAAGCCATCGTACTCCGAGAGAACTACTGCTTTCCCCTTGAAGTTCCAAGGGCCATCCCCCATAACCCTCTCCCAGTCACCCAGGCAGGAGAATTGCATTGAGTACATATTATCTTCGAGTGGTCTAATCTTTACCTCCTGAGCTAGGTCCCAGGCCACCCTCATATTCCTATAAAACCAATATTGGCTATATGTTTTCTCTGTGTGAACCCTAGCTAGAGCCATCCAACGTGTCTCTTCCTTCGGCAGCTCGGTGTCTTCCACCACGACATCAACCAGATCATCTTCTTTCAGGCCAAGTTCCTCCATCATCGCAGCCAGATTGGACGCAGCCGTACTCGATCCAGATGCAGTCGAATCCATCATGCGCTTGCTCGAGGGTAGGGATCCGCGAGCGGTAGGTCCCAAGGAAGTCCCCGCCCTCCCCGAACGCCGCGGTGGCCACGGGCCACAGCGATCGCCGGAAGGGGGTGAACAGCCGGGGAGAGAAGATCCCTACGGTGCCGGCGTCGCCGTCGCTCGAGGGGAGAGAGAAACCCTAACGAGAGGGGAGTTTTTTTTAAGCCTGCAGATTACTAGAACCGGGGGATTACCTAATGATGCTCGTCGGGTGGTTAATGTGATTGAAGGCCACTTGTCACCGGCCGTGAAGCCTGCCATGGTATAATGCACCTTGGACGATTGGTGTCAAGGCCCATCCTCCAACACCTCAGGTTCCTAATTAAGGAAGAGACCACAAAATGAGCAGTGAGCCTCTTTCATCAGTGTATGTACATAGGCACTGGCGGAGCGTCGTGGGGACAATTCCGGGCTGTGGCCACCCCTTCTGTCGGCGCAAAAAATATATTTATAGGATACACGGCCCATTTTCATGTCCCGCGGTGGACTAGGACGATCGTCAGCCCGTGACGAGGGAGGAGCGAGTGGTTCGCCGCCCCATCCCCGTTCCTCTGGTCGCCCCCCATGGTGACTGCTGCCACTTCCAGGTCTTCCTCCTCCTCTCAACTTCTCCTACCCTAGTTCCCTGAGTGGCCACATGTTCTTCCTCCTCGGCTCCTCCTCATCTCCATTCTCCACTAGTCCCCTACTCCCCTGACCCCCTGAGCAACTGCTCGAGTCCCCTCCCAATCCAGTCCCCAAATCCACTTTGTATGCTTGCTCTTTTCTTCTAGATCCTTTCTCAAATCAAGCAGTAGCAAGTGAGTATCAAGTGGATCTGCAGGCTATACCTGCAAATTCGCGCGAGAGGGGGTGGTTGGGGGGGACGGGGTGCTGGCGATTCAGTTTTTGCAAGTTGCAAGCTGGGAGCGATGACTCCATTTATGTTATGTGGCTTTAAGTTTCAGCAATTCTATCTTGACATGTAAATTGCAGACCACCTTTATTTCTTTATTTTAGATGGTCAGGGTAAGTAGATTACTTCAAGTAAAAGAACAAATGTGGAATTACTATTTTTCAGTTGATAAAAATTTGTTTACAAATTCCAATTTAGGTAGCAATGGGCAGAAACAGAGGAACATCTATGCATTCATTTTTGCTGAATCTTTAGTGAATCATTCACTCCATGAACTTGCACTTTCTTGCTTTTACTTGCTATTTTTTTTCATAAATCTGAACCTGTTGGCCCCCCTCATTTTTGGTTCACGCTCCGCCACTGTACATAGCTGAATTCATTAATGTGAACAAAGTTCAGTTAGTTTCTAGTGTACCAGATCAGAACAGAGGCATGCTCCTGGCATGTGGAGAGTCTGGTGAGTCGTCAACTTTTTCAAGGAAGGGCCACAAACCAGACTTGTCAACTGAATCTGGCTCATCTCTGCAGATCAACTCGCATGCCGTCTCGAGGTTGGCAACGATGCCTGATATGGCGGGCCGGTCCTTCCCGACAAACTTCACGCAGCATCGTGCAATCTGCGCCACACGCTTCAGTGCGTGCAGGTGCCATGGCGTTGGCTCCGGTACAGGTCGCCTATCTAGCATCTCCTCAATATTATCGGCCTCAATGATGGGGAGTGCAAAGGATGCCAGATCTCTATTCATCTCCTCCTTTTCTTGGGAAAACGCCTTTTTCCCTGTCAGAACCTCAAGCTTAACCACGCCGAGGCTGTACACGTCGCTCGCCGGCTTCAGATGACCTGTGTGAAGGTACTCAAGGTCGATGTACCCAAGTGTGCCTCTAGCTGTGACATCCAACCACGACATCAGATGTTCCGAAGACGAAGGGAGGGGCCGTAGCCGGGGAGGTGCCGGCGGCTGGCGCCGAGGAGGTGCCCGGCGACGTGACCGAGCTCGTGGCGGCGGAGGAGGAGGAGGTGTCGTCCGCGGCCATGAAGAGGGTCCTGGCGACTGATACCAAGTTGGAAAGTGTTTGTGCAAATTTCCTTGATTGATTCTGTTACACATGAGAGTATACATAGAGAGGGAGAGAGAGTCCCAAGAGTTGAGGCACGCAGGCCATGCGGGAGACCTCAGATCCTACAATCTAGGATCGATACAACGTGATAGTACAACGTTACAATTGGTACAAAAATATACAACTTAACATTCTCTGCATGCCGCTGCCATTTGAGCGGACGAGACTTGCCTGCTCCCCCGTCGTGTGCCTATCCATGCTCCCGTCTATGTGGCTTGATTTGATTGGAGCAAAATAAGACCCGGCCCCACTCCCTTAAAATCAAGGGGGGAGATGATTAGATTAGGAAGAAAAAAGAAAAAAAAGACAGCCGTAAGATTAAGTGGGAGCACGGGGAGGGAGCAGGCAAGCCAGATCCCATTTGAGCTCGGGTCTGCTCAACTCAGTCCTCAGTGCGCGCCTGCATTCGAGCCCCGAGTGCAGATCGGCTCCGGGACCGTAGTCCATGGAGAACAGAGGAAGCACGTAGGCATGGCGTAGCGTTCGTCGTCGAGGCGCGCGTACAGGGTGGGGCGGCACTAATGGATGATCGAGTGTACAGAAAACGCGGGACTCGTCAAGGACGTGGCCTGTGGTGCTTCCATGGCGGCGAGAGTGAGGGCACGGAGGAATTGCACTATGCTCTGCTGTACGCAGAACATAATGGCAAGATCTTGTACACAGAATACGCTGATCCAGCCTCGCTCTGCTCTGCTCTCCTGCATGCAGAGCATATATAATGGCAGCTCTGGCGGAGCAGGTGGAGGTCGGCGAGGCTTTGGAGCACAAACAAGAGTCCATTATGCACCAGCGACGGCGTCCGCGGTGCACGGCCGGCAGCGTGGAGAAATGCCAGAGAAGAAGCGAGGCGGAGGGGCGTGCTCAGTGACACAGATGGTTCATTGTTGTTAATGGTAGATGGACACAGAATTCTACTTCAGTGACCAACGTAGTAAAAGAACTTCTACAAACAAGTTTATTAGTAGATACTCAGAGTGCATTTTACTCTTCATTAAATTTGTGAGAAATATTAAATGCAACATCTAATCCATGTATCTATAAGTATACTATGATCCCTAATTTTAGCTCCCTCATTTGATTGAGGTGTTCGATTTCGAATCTAGTTCATGATTTTAACTGGGCCAACGATTCTAATTGAGGTTATTTTGAATTTGGTTCATGAGGTGTTCAATTTTGAATCTGGTTCAGAATTTTTACTGCGTCAATGATTTTGATTGAAGCGTTCAATTTTGAATTTGCTTCGTGATTTTGATCGAGCCAACGATTTTTTAAATCAATCGGCAACAACCAGCCTATAAAAGTACATGAGTCCCGCACAACCTCTCATCACCTGGCAAAAATGAATCATCAACATATGACACCGTAACACAATTTAGTACATGTGGTCGTCAGCGCAAGAAACTTTCCCACATACATGTGGGTTGATTAGCAGATAACACAAAATCTAAATTTTAGAAAGGGCCCACCAAAACAATGTGTTATATAAAAAAACATACACCATCATCTCTCTCTCACACCAAACTGAATAAATTCTATTATGATATTGTAAGAAAACAGACAAAATAGCAAAGCGCGCCCAATCATAATAGTAACATTAACTAGTCACATCCATTGACTCAATCATTATATGGGACATCTAATGACAGTGACTTTTTACATCCATTAAATTTATAAAAAGCATAGTTAAAACATTTAGGGACACCGATGTCCATTGAAGTCATGATAAGCATTAGATAGGACCCGCTGAAAATGACATTTCACACATATAAAGAAGCATTGAGCCGCAACGAAAATAGCATTCACACCAATAGAGAATATTATACCTCATTGAGAATGACATTCACACCTACAAAGAGTATTGGACCTCACTAAAAACGACATTCCACACCTATATATAATATTGGACCCCATTAAAAATGGCATCCACGCCTATAAAAAATATTGAACCCTACTAAAAATGACATTCCACGCCTACAAAGAAAGACATCCCATGTGGAGCACTCCCTTTTAAGTTGCTCAAAGCAACCAATAATCCTACATATAGGTAACCAGGTATGTAACCTTACTTAATGTTCCTACACCGCCTCTCCACCTCCTTCGTGGGTGAACGACGCCGGTCGCCCAAAATCGCCTCCCTTCCTCTACCGTCAAATTGGTAGGTGGACACAAATACGAAATATCATAAATGTAGGGTGCTCAAGGGGAGGGGCTCTTTGCGAAAGACACCACGGTTGGGTGAGCTTTTTTGCCTTCTGGACGCGTGGACTGGTCGAAACATGACACCGCGGTTTAGAAAAGAAATTACGAAGGGTGGGGTTGTGCCATGTTCTCTTCCAATCAATCAAAGAATGCCAAACCCACGCTCTTACGTAGCTTTACGTGGAATATCTACGTAGATGTAGCAAAGCTACCAAAGTTGCAAAAAAAAAAAATTAACACGCTGGGAAGACTCACTGGCTCGTGGCCGGCCGGAACGGCAGTGTGGGAAAATGTGGGAGAAGAAGGGGTTCGGAAGGCTGGGCTCAAGGATATCCATTGGCGTATGATCGAGGTGGGTGTGGTCTGAGGGCACCGAGGAATTGCAATCTGCTCTGCTGTATGCAGAGCATAATGGCACAATCTGTACACAGAATACGCCGATCTTTTGGCAAGTCTAACACTTCAGAAATCTGTATGCAGCTCGCTCCATCTTTTGGCAAGTCTGACGGAGGAGGTGGATACCGAGACTTTGGAGCACAAACAGAGTCCATTATGTGCACGGCCGGCACCGTGGAGAAATGTCAGAGAAGAAATGTCAGTGAGCATGCTGAGATAATCTGGACACAACATGCGTCGATTAGCAAATCTGACTTAATGTGGTCAAAGCTCTACTCATCTTATCAAGTCTGACAAAATGGCTAGGCAGTTTCATTCTTGTTAATGGAGTTAGCACAGATGGTTCATTGTTATTAATGGCAGATGGACACATAATTCTATTCAGTATATGACGTGCCCATCGACCAACTGCTCGAGTATACACTGATAAGTATAAGAACTTTTACCAGCAAGTTCATTAGATACTCAGAGAGCATTTTACTCTTTATCAAATTTGTGAGAAATGTTAAATGGAACATCTAATAATCCACCTATAAACCATAAATACACCATGGACCGTAATTTTAGCTCCCTCGTTTCAATTGAGGAGCTCAATTTCGAATCCAGTTTACGATTTTGATTGGTCAATGGTTTTAATTGAGGTTATTTTGAATTTGCCTCATGACTATTATTGAACCGAGGTGTTCAATTTTGGATCCGGTTCAGAATTTTGACTGGGTCAATGATTTCGATTGATGTGTTTAATTTTGGATTTGCTTCATGATTTTGACCAAGGCAATTATTTTTTAAATCAATCGGCAACAACTAGCCCATAAAAATACATAAGTCCCGCGCAAACCACTCATCACCTGGCAAAAATGAATCATCAACATACGACACCGTAACACAACATAGTACATGTGATCGCCAGCGCAAAAAACTTTCCCACATACGTGTGGATTGATTAGCAGATATTCAAGAAGAGCCCACCAGAACACTACGTTATATTAAAAAGGAAAATATACACCATCACTGCCTCACACGCCAAACTAAATAAATTGCATTATGATATTCCAATAGCACAAACAGCACAGGGAAGCGCGCACAACCCTACTAGTGACATCGACTAGTCATATCCATTAAATATGTGGAAATCATTAGGTGAGACATCCAGTGACACCAATTTTTTGCATCCATTAAATTTACAAAAAAGCATAGGTGAAACAAGGACACTGATGTCCATTGAAGTCATGATAAGCATTATCTAGGATCTGCTGAAAAATGCATTTCACACATATAAAGAAGCATCGGACCGCACTAAAAAATGATGTCCATTAAATCTACAAAAAGCATAGGTGAAACATTTAGAAATAGTGATATCCATTGAAGTCATGATAAGCATTAAACATGACCCATTGAAAATAACATTTCACACATATAAATAAGCATTGGACCGCGCCGAAAAGTGATGTTCATTAAATTTACAAAAAAACATAGATGGAACATTTAGAGACAATAAAGTCCATTGAAGTCATGATAAGGATTAGATAGGACCCGCTAAAAATGAAGTTTCACACACATAAAGAAGCATTGGACCACATTGAAAGTAACATTCACACCCATCTAAAAGCATTGGACCCCGCTGAAAATGACATTCCACACTTAGGGAGAAACATCGCCAAGCCATCCCATGTGGAGCACTCCCTTTTAAGTGAAGTTGCTCAAAGCAACACGGTTGCAAATTTCTTTTTCAAGTTGCTAGGAACAGTCCTGGGTTCGTGGCCGATACACACACCCTCGGCCTCCTCTTTGCTCAACTCCAAACTCGACGAACTCATCAGCATCCGACCAGTGGATTTCAGCAGCCGGTGCGTGTATCTTTCATGGTCCCCCCCTCCTTTTTGCTGTTCATCTTGGGTCCTTCTCTATTGCACACGCGCGAGCTAGGAATTTTACAGTTGATAGTTTTTCCGCCACCCCTTCCTTTGGAAGCCGCTGCCACTTGAGCTCGGGTGTGCTCAGCTCAGTGCGCGCCGGTCGTCGCGCGCCTGCACTCCATCGCCGAGTGCAGATCACCTCCGGGACCGTGGTCCATGAGGAACAAAGGAAGCACACATTTTGTCCGTCATCGATCGAGGCGCGCGCACGGATGGCTAGTCGAGCGAGGAGGCAAATGCGGGACTCGGCTGGTCCGGGTCGTCGTCGCGGAGGCCGACAACCTTGAGAGGGCGGAGTGGGGAGGCAAGCGGCAAACAGAGGTCTAGCGGGCCAGCGCCAGCGTCCGCGGTGCACGGCCGGAAAGTGTGGGGAAATAACAGAGAAGAAGCGAGGCGGAGGGGCGGGCGCCCCCCCCCCCCCATTGGTGAAGGAGGACGGAGGAAGGGGGGCAGCCTATGCGGCCGCGTCCTCGGCCGGCGTCCGCAATGTACGGCCGAGACGGTAGTGTGTGGAAATGTCAGAGAAGGAGGGGGATGGAAGGCTGGACTCAAGGATATCCATGTTCGGATGATCGAGGAGGGTGCGGTCTGTGGTACTTCCATGGTGGCGAGAATGAGGGGACGGAGAAGCATAGTACATATAAAGAAACATTCCACGCGTGTCAAACTAAATAAATTAAGTCAAAAAGGGCCCACCAAAACACCCTCTTATATAAAAAATGATAACATGCACAATCATCTCACGTGCCAAACTAAATAAATTCTATTATGATATCCCAACAACACAAACAGTGCAGCAAAGAATGCACAACCCTACTAGTGACAATGATTAGTCACATCTATTAAATTTGTGAAAATCATTAGATGGGACATCCAGCGACACCGACTTCTTACATCCACTAAATATACGAAAAGACATAGGTGAAACATTTAGGGACACCGACGTCCATCAAAGTCATGATAAGCATTATATAGGATCCGCCGAAAATGACATTTCATACCTATAGAAAAACATTGAACCGTATTAAAAGTAACATTCACACCCCATATAAAAGCATCGGACCCCGCTGAAAATGACATTTCACGCTTAGGGAGAAACATGGGCCAGCCATGACCATGTGGAGTGAAAAGGGAAGTTGCTCAAAGCAACACGGTTGAGAATTTCTTTTTTAAGTCAGTAGGAACAGTCCCGGGCTCGTGGCGGATACACACACCCTCAGCCTCCTCTTTGCTCAGCTCAAGAACTGGACGAACTCAGCAGCAGCCGGCGGTGGATTCCTGATCAGCACAAATCAGCAGCCGGTGCGTGTCTCTTTCATGGTTCTTTTCCTCGTTTTTGCTGTTCGTCTTGGTTCCTTCTCCGCTGCACGCGCGCGCGCCGGGCATACTGTAGTTCGTAGTTGATCCGCCACCCCCTTCTCTGGATGCCGCTGCCATTTGAGCTCGGGTGTGCGCGCCCGTCGCCGCGCGCCTGCATTGCAGCCCCGAGTGCAGATCGCCTCCGGGACCGTAGTCGATGAGGAACAGAGGAGGCACGCGTAGCGTCCGTGGTCGAGCTGCGCGTGCAGGGGTGGGCACGGACGGGTGGTCGAGCGAGGAGACAGCGCGGGGCAGGCCCCGGTCGTCGTCGCGGAGGTCGACAGCCTTGAGCGGGCAGAGCAGGGAGGCAGGCGGCGGAGGAAGATCCGCGCGCGCGAGATGACCGTGGCCGAGCTCGCCGACGAGGTGGAGGGGGGCGAGGCGGAGGCGGGCAGGCGCGTTCAGTTCAGTGCGGGAAGGTGGACGACCTAGCGGCCGCGGCCGGCGGCCGCGATGGACGGCGGACGGCCGGTACGGCAGTGTGGGGAAAGTTCAGAGAAGAGGCGAGGGGGAGGGGCGGACGTCCCCCCATTGGCGGATCAGGGTGTGGTGCTTCCATTCCATAGCGTCGAGAGTGCCTTAGTGCGCGGCCTGCACTACACATGCACCGTGCTCAGTGAGATTCTGAGATAACCTGGACGCAATATGCGGAGGCGGCCGTCGGGGGTTGGCGGCCAGGTGCGTTCAGTGGCCAGCGCCGGCGTCCGCGGTGCACGGCCGGAAGTGTGGGGAAATGTCAACGGCGGAGGGGCGGGCGTCCCCCGTTGGCGGATCGTACTCAGACAATCACGGCGAGAGTGCTCAGTGAGCATACTGAGACAATCTGGGCACAATATGGGTCCATGAGCAAATCTGGCTTAATGTGATCATAGTTCTATTCATCTTATCAAATCTGACACAATGGTTATGCAGTTCCATTCATTCTTGTTAATGAAATTAACACATGTGTTTCATTGTTGTTAACGGCAGATGAACACCGAATTCTATTCAGTGTATGACGTGCCGATCGACCAGCTGCTCGGAGTACCACCTGACGAGAGTGACCTCCACGGATGTTGGGAAGGTGCGATGCTAGTTTGTTCTTCTCTGAATTTTGTTACAACAAATGAGATCATCTATCTATCTATGGTATTATCGACATTACAAAAGAGATCGTCTGTCTATGGTTTCAGGCTTTGGAGCCAAGGGAGGCCAACTTGCAGCTCCCTATTTTCCTTCTACTCACGATGAGACGCCAGATGCCACATCGCCAGAGACGGAGTGGGCCGATCATACAGTGGATGGTACCAGCAATACAAAAGAGATCAAGTATATCGATGCTAGTTTACATAGGAAACCAAGTGCATCTGTTCATCTATGGTTTCAGGCTTTGAAGCCAATGGAGGCCAACTTGCAGCTCCCCACTGTCCTTCTACCCACGATGAGGCGCCAGACGCCACGCCACCGGAGACGGAGTGCGCCACTCATACAGCAGATGGACCAGAGAGCGGCTGGAGGCGCAAGAGAGGCCCTCGCAAGAGAAGGGTGCTGTTGTGCACAGATCAATCTTGGCATCTGGGTAACCATTTTGGGGTAAGGCCTATGTCTATTCTCGGGTGGAAATTCAAACTAGTTAATTATCTCGCACATATATCGACTGTTTTCTGTATATTGTACACCCTTTTTTAGTTCAGATTTTCAATTCTTATTAATACATCAATGGAAAAACAGCCAAAGAATTCTACGTCGTTGGTTGTTTTAACAGCAAACATCACATAGAACCAACAATAGCCACTGGACACCTGAAGAGGTAGCTACGCTGGTGGATGGCGTCGAAGATTGCGGGGTTGCACGGTGGTCTGCGATGAAGAAGAAATGGTTTCCAACGTCGGTCCGAACTGCGAGCAATCTCAAGGTAAAGCGGTGTGGTGACTGGTGATACATTCTGTGAGATACCGCCATCCACTGAATGAATGAATGATGGTTGAATTAGTTTTATGTTTGGTGCATTTGTCTCATGTTGTTCTTACCTTCTCTCGTCGGCACCCCCTCTAATTATTTGTCCTAGGTCCGCCACTAACACCAATCCATCGTTTTGTTTAATTTTTCAGGATAAGTGGAGAAATCTCCTGGAATCATACACGGTAAGACATGCCACTTCAAAGATAACTAGATTGTGGAGCACCACTGATTCTTATTTCTTGCATTTTCTCAAATTGCAGGGAAATGCCGAAAGAAGCTGCTATCTGCATCTTGACAAGAAGCTGATCGAACGAATCAAAAAGGCAGCACTCAACAACCCGTATCCGAAACCAAGGTGCACTGATGAATGATGAAGGGGCCATTGTTTAGGACTTTTTACATTGTGATGCAGTGCCTTGTAAAGCACTCTCTTACTAATGGAGGCAAGATGTTTTAGCAGCTTGTATCTCCTGCCTAGCTCTCCTGCTCCAGTTTAGTATTCCAGTGTTAAGCTAACATTATTTGAAGGCTGGATGTTTTAGCAGTGCCTAAATACACACTCTATGTGTGGCTACCTTCCTAGTCTTTTGGGTAGTGATACTATGCTCTTTGATTGTGTGAAAACTGTACAGATCGTTCAGCAAGAGTATGGGCTTGAGTTGGTGAAAACTGAATGTTGTTATTGCACAAGCATGGCAAGCAAAATGATCTTAAGGATGACTCAAATATGTTTCTACATTTTGGTTCCAAATGGTATGAGGATATGACTTCTGCACACAAGAAATGTTTCTACAAGTTGAAATTATTTCAAGTCTATTCTGCCCATCACCAGTGCACACGAAAACAAAGGATGGAGGACTGCTGTCCAACATAAATCATCCAGAGAAACCAGTCATCATACACCAACTCTGTCAGAAACGACACCCGGCACACAATTGAGCCCTGAATCACACGATCACAAGCTTTTGACTAAACAATGTGTCAGCGACGATACTATGGGCCGGCCCTATTCGCCTCGATCTGGCCCAGAAGATGGATGGCCTCCAACTACAAAAGGGCACACGGGTGCCCACGAAAGAGGCGGCTTGGACGGAAGGCTTCGGCCTGGCTGGCGATCTCCCTCTCTGTAGCGTGTTCTTCCTCTTCTGTCTCCTCCTTCCTCTGCTTTCTCCTCCTGTAATTCTTGATTTGTAGCCAAACCATGGTGATTGAGTGAAACTAGTAGCTGGAACCTAACAATTGGCATCAGAGCCGTTCGATCCTCCTTCAAATTCCTCAAAAAATTCCACCAAAAAATTCTTCTCCATCCTCCGCTTGCACCCCATTCGATAGAATGCCAAGCCACAATTTTGCCTGCCCCGAGGGAGTTTTCCACGCCCGGATCAACAACGTTCGCCAGGCGGTCACTGTCGAGTCGATTCGCGAGTTGTTCCGTCGCTCCGGTGATGGGTATGTGATCTGCGCTTATGAGCGGGTGGTGGACGGGATGTACGGCGTTGAGGCATATGTCGAGTTCCGGTCACGGTGGAGGGCGACCCGAGCTCGAGATGCCCTGGATGGCCATGCCATCTACGAGGGGTGTTGCATCCTTTCCATGGACCTCCTACCACCGACCTACACCACCATCACCATGCCGGATGACGACGGGATGGTGCCGTCGTACTTCTACGACGACACTCTGTACGCGGAATGGGAGGCAGCGTTGGATGGGGTCCAGCGCCATGATGTGGTGCCTGATGCTTCCACCGACGACCTCCATCTCGAGGCGTCCATGGGCGCCATCAGCGAGACTCCGTCCGAGCTTGCCGCTCCTACAACATCAACTCCGTCAGCGATCACCGGCAACGCCATCCTGGAGCTCAGTGTGTATGACAAGGTGATCAAAGTCGACAACACCAACGACGCCACTACGACACCCACCACCTATTTGACGGGGTGCCCAAGCTGCGAAACACCCGAGGAGTAGGTGCTCACCTCATCCGCAGCACCATCTTCATTCAAGACTGCAGGCAGCATCGCCCCTGAGCCTGCTGCACTGGAAGCCATTCAGATGCCGCTGCGTTGGATGTTCCCTATCTTCAATCTGAACAACTTGGCACTCACTAGTTGCTCGACAAAGGTACCTGTCAAGATCGATTTTCCCTTGACGTCCCAGTTCACCCAAGTCAATGATGGCAAAGTTGAGTCATGGCCATTACCATGGCCATCCTTTGCATGCATCCAGTCATATACATTGGTACAGTTGGAAGAAGTTCTGAACCTCGCGATTGCTTCAGCTAGTTTACCTGTGCAACATGTTGGGGAACGTTGCAGAAAACAAAAAATTTTATCTACGTTTTACCAAGATCTATCTATGGAGTCATCTAGCAACGAGAGCAGAGTGCATCTACATACCCTTGTAGATCGCGAGCGGAAGCGTTCAAGAGAACGGGGATGATGGAGTCGTACTCGCCGTGATCCAAATCACCGATGACCAAGTGCCGAACGGACGGCACCTCCGCGTTCAACACACGTACGGAGCGGATGACGTCTCCTCCTTCTTGATCCAGCAAGGAAAGGAGAGGTTGACGGAGATCCAGTAGCACGACGGCGTGGTGGTGGATGCAGCAGTGATCGCAGCAGGGCTTCGCCGAGCTTCTGCGAGAGGGAGAGGTGTAACAGGGGAGAGGGAGGCGCCGAGGCTTCAGGTGTGGCTGCCCTCCCTCCCCCACCCTTTATATAGGCCCCTAGGGGGTGCGCCGGCCCTAGGAGATGGGATCTCCTAGGGGGGGCGGCGGCCAAGGGGGTGGAGTGCCCCCCAAGGCAAGTGGAGGCGCCCCCTCCCCTAGGGTTCCCAACCCTAGGCACATGGGGGGCCCAAGGGGGGGGGGGCGCACCAGCCCACTATGGGCTGGTTCCCTCCCCACTTCAGCCCATGAGGCCCTCCGGAATGGGTGGCCCAACCCGGTGGACCCCCGGGACCCTTCCGGTGGTCCCGGTACAATACTGCTGACCCCCGAAACTCTTCCGATGGCCGAAACTGCACTTCCTATATATAATTCTTCACCTCTGGACCATTCCGGAACTCCTCGTGACGTCCGGGATCTCATCCGAGACTCCGAACAACTTTCGGGTTCTTGCATACTCATATCTCTACAACCCTAGCGTCACCGAACCTTAAGTGTGTAGACCCTACGGGTTCGGGAGACATGTAGACATGACCGAGACGACTCTCCGGTCAATAACCAACAGCGGGATCTGGATACCCATGTTGGCTCCCACATGCTCCTCGATGATCTCATCGGATGAACCACGACGTCGAGGATTCAAGCAATCCTGTATTCAATTCCCTTTGTCAATCGGTACGTTACTTGCCCGAGATTCGATCGTCGGTATCCCAATACCTCGTTCAATCTCGTTACCGGCAAGTCACTTTACTCGTACCGTAATGCATGATCCCGTGACTAGACACTTGGTCACTTTGAGCTCATTATGATGATGCATTACCGAGTGGGCCCAAAGATACCTCTCCGTCATATGGAGTGACAAATCCCAGTCTTGATTCGTGTCAACCCAACAGATACTTTCGGAGATACCCGTAGTATACCTTTATAGTCATCCAGTTACGTTGTGACGTTTGGTACACCCAAAGCACTCCTACGGTATCCGGGAGTTACACGATCTCATGGTCTAAGGAAAAGATACTTGACATTGGAAAAACTCTAGCAAACGAACTATACGATCTTGTGCTATGTTTAGGATTGGGTCTTGTCCATCACATCATTCTCCTAATGATGTGATCTCGTTATCAATAACATCCAATGTCCATAGTCAGGAAACCATGACTATCTGTTGATCAACGAGCTAGTCAACTAGAGGCTTACTAGGGACATGTTGGTGTCTATGTATTCACACATGTATTACGATTTCCGTATAACACAATTATAGCATGAATAAAAGACAATTATCATGAACAAGGAAATATAAGAATAATCCTTTTATTATTGCCTCTAGGGCATATTTACAATAGTCTCCCACTTGCACTAGAGTCAATAATCTAGTTATATTGTGATGAATCGAACACCCATAGAGTTCTGGTGTTGATCATGTTTTGCCCTAGGGAGAGGTTTAGTCAACGGATCTGCGACATTCAGATCCGTATGTACTTTACAAATATCTATGTCTCCATCTTGAACATTTTCACGAATGGAGTTGAAGCGACGCTTGATGTGCCTGGTCTTCTTGTGAAACCTGGGCTCCTTGGCAAGTGCAATAGCTCCAGTGTTGTCACAGAAGAGTTTGATCGGCCCTGACACATTGGGTATGACTCCTAGGTCGGTGATGAACTCCTTCACCCAAATTGCTTCATGCGCTGCCTCCGAGGCTGCCATGTACTCCGCTTCACATGTAGATCCCTCCACGACGCTCTGCTTGCAGCTGCACCAGCTTACTGCTCCACCATTCAACATATACACGTATCCGGTTTGTGACTTAGAGTCATCCAGATCTGTGTCGAAGCTAGCGTCGACGTAACCCTTTACGACGAGCTCTTCGTCACCTCCATAAACGAGAAACATGTCCTTAGTCCTTTTCAGGTACTTCAGGATATTCTTGACCGCTGTCCAGTGTTCCTTGCCGGGATTACTTTGGTACCTACCTACCAAACTTACGGCAAGGTTTACATCAGGTCTGGTACACAGCATGGCATACATAATAGACCCTATGGCTGAGGCATAGGGGATGACACTCATCTCTTCTATATCTTCTACCGTGGTCGGACATTGAACTGAGCTCAATTTCACACCTTGCAACACAGGCAAGAACCCCTTCTTAGACTGATCCATATTGAACTTCTTCAATATCTTATCAAGGTGTGTGCTTTGTGAAAGACCTATGAGGCGTCTTGATCTATCTCTATGGATCTTGATGCCTAATATATAAGCAGCTTCTCCAAGGTCCTTCATTGAAAAACTCTTATTCAAGTAGGCCTTAATGCTGTCCAAAAGTTTTATATCATTTCCCATCAAAAGTATGTCATCTACATATAATATGAGAAATGCTACAGAGCTCCCACTCACTTTCTTGTAAACGCAGGCTTCTCCATAAGTCTGCATAAACCCAAACTCTTTGATCATCTCATCAAAGTGAATGTTCCAACTCCGAGATGCTTGCACCAGCCCATAAATCGAGCGTTGGAGCTTGCACACCTTGTCAGCATTCTTAGGATCGACAAAACCTTCCGGCTGCATCATATACAATTCTTCCTTAAGGAAACCATCAAGGAATGCCGTTTTGACGTCCATTTGCCATATCTCGTAATCATAGAATGCGGCAATTGCTAACATGATTCGGACAGACTTCAGCTTTGCTACGGGTGAGAAAGTCTCATCGTAGTCAACCCCTTGAACTTGTCGATAACCCTTAGCGACAAGCCGAGCTTTATAGATGGTCACATTACCATCCGCGTCTGTCTTCTTCTTAAAGATCCATTTATTTTCTATGGCTCGCCGCTCAACGGGCAAGTCAGTCAAAGTCCATACTTCGTTTTCATACATGGATCCTATCTCGGATTTCATGGCTTCCAGCCATTCGTCGGAATCCGGGCCCGCCATCGCTTCTTCATAGTTCGAAGGTTCACCGTTGTCTAACAACATGATTTCCAAGACAGGGTTGCCGTACCACTCTGGTGCGGAACGTGTCCTTGTGGACCTACGAAGTTCAGTAGCAACTTGATCTGAAGTTTCATGATCATCATCATTAACTTCCTCTCTAGTCGGTGCAGGCACCTCAGGAACATTTTCTTGAGTTGCGCCACTTCCGGTTCAAGAGGTACTACTTCATCAAGTTCTACTTTCCTCCCACTTACTTCTTTCGAGAGAAACTCTTTCTCTAGAAAGGATCCATTCTTGGCAACAAAGATCTTGCCTTCGGATCTGAGGTAGAAGGTATACCCAATAGTTTCTTTAGGGTATCCTATGAAGACGCATTTTTCCGACTTGGGTTCGAGCTTTTCAGGTTGAAGTTTCTTGACATAAGCATCGCATCCCCAAACTTTTAGAAACGTCAGCTTAGGTTTCTTCCCAAACCATAATTCATACGGTGCCGTCTCAACGGATTTCGACGGAGCCCTATTTAAAGTGAATGCGGCAGTCTCTAAAGCATAGCCCCAAAATGATAGCGGTAAATTAGTAAGAGACATCATAGATCACACCATATCTAATAGAGTGCGATTACGACGTTCGGACACACCATTACGCTGAGGTGTTCCAGGCGGCGTGAGTTGTGAAACTATTCCACATTTTCTTAAGTATGTGCCAAATTTGTGACTCAAGTATTCTCCCCACGGTCTGATCGCAAGAACTTGATTTTCCTGTCACGTTGATTCTCAACCTCAATCTGAAATTCCTTGAACTTTTCAAAGGTCTCAGACTTGTGTTTCATTAAATAGACATACCCATATCTACTCAAGTCATCAATGAGGGTGAGAATATAACGATAGCCACTGCGAGCCTCAACACTCATTGGACCGCACACATCAGTATGTATGATTTCCAATAAGTTGGTTGCTCGCTCCATTGTTCCTGAGAACGGAGTCTTGGTCATTTTACCCATGAGGCAATGGTTCGCACGTGTCAAATGATTCGTAATCAAGAGACTCTAAAAGTCCATCTGCATGGAGCTTCTTCATGCGTTTGACACCTATGTGACCAAGGCGGCAGTGCCACAAGTATGTGGGACTATCATTATCAACCTTACATCTTTTGGTATTCACACTATGAATATGTGTAGCATTACGCTCGAGATTCATTAAGAATAAACCATTCACCATTGGAGCATGACCATAAAACATATCTCTCATATAAATAGAACAACCACTATTCTCGGATTTAAATGAGTAGCCATCTCAAATTAAATGAGATCCTGATACAATGTTCATGCTCAAAGCTGGCACTAAATAACAATCATTGAGGTTTAAAACTAATCCCGTAGGTAAATGTAGAGGTAGCGTGCCGACGGCGATCACATCGACCTTGGAACCATTCCCGACGCGCATCGTCACCTCGTCCTTCGCCAGTCTCCGCTTATTCCGCAGCTCCTGCTTTGAGTTACAAATGTGAGCAACTGCACTAGTATCAAATACCCAGGAGCTACTACGAGTACTGGTAAGGTACACATCAATTACATGTATATCACATATACCTTTCGTGATGCCGGCCTTCTTGTCCGCTAAGTATTTGGGGTAGTTCCGCTTCCAGTAACCACTTCCCTTGCAATAAAAGCACTCAGTCTTGGGCTTGGGTCCATTCTTTGGCTTCTTCCCGGCAGCTTGCTTACCGGGCGCGGCAACTCCCTTGCCGTCCTTCTTGAAGTTCTTCTTACCCTTGCCTTTCTTGAACTTAGTGGTTTTATTCACCATCAACACCTGATGTTCCTTTTTGACTTCTACCTCTGTTGATTTCAGCATTGCAAATACTTCAGGAATGGTCTTTTCCATCCCCTGCATATTGAAGTTCATCACAAAGCTCTTGTAGCTCGGTGGAAGCGACTGAAGAATTCTGTCAATGACCGCGTCATCCGAGAGATTAACTCCCAGCTGAGTCAAGTGGTTATGTAACCCAGACATAGTGAGTGTGCTCACTGACAGAACTGTTTTCCTCCATCTTACAGCTGAAGAACTTGTCGGAGACTTCATATCTCTCGACCCGGGCATGAGCTTGAAAAACCATTTTCAGCTCTTCGAACATCTCATATGCTCTGTGTCTCTCAAAACACTTTTGGAGCCCCGGTTCTAAGCTGTAAAGCATGCCGCACTGAACGAGGGAGTAATCATCAGCACGTGTCTGCCAAGCGTTCATAACGTCTTGTTCTGCAGGGAGAGCAGGTGCTTCACCTAGCGGTGCTTGTAGGACATAATCTTTCTTGGCAGCTATGAGGATGATCCTCAGGTTCCGGACCCAGTCCGTATAGTTGCTGCCATCGTCTTTCAGCTTGGTTTTCTCTAGGAACGCGTTGAAGTTGAGGACAACGTTGGCCATTTGATCTACAATACATGTTGTAAAGATTTTAGACTAAGTTCATGATAATTAAGTTCATCTAATCAAATTATTCAATGAACTCCCACTTAGATAGACATCCCTCTAGTCATCTAAGTATAACATGATCCGAGTTAACTAGGCCGTGTCCGATCATCACGTGAGACGGACTAGTCAACATCGGTGAACATCTTCATGTTGATCGTATCTTCTATACGACTCGTGCTCGACCTTTCAGTCTTCTGTGTTCCGAGGCCATGTCTGTACATGCTAGGCTCGTCAAGTCAACCTAAGTGTTTGCATGTGTAAATCTGTCTTACACTTGTTGTATGTGAACGTTGGAATCTATCACACCCGATCATCACGTGGTGCTTCGAAACAAAGAACTGTCGCAACGGTGCACAATTAGGGGGAACACTTTCTTGAAATTATTATGAGGGATCATCTTATTTACTACCGCCGTTCTAAGTAAACAAGATGCAAAAACATGATAAACATCACATGCAATCAAATAATAGTGACATGATATGGCCATTATCATATAGCTTCCTTTGATCTCCATCTTGGGGCTCCATGATCATCTTGTCACCGGCATGACACCATGATCTCCATCATCATGATCTCCATCATCGTGTCTCCATGAAGTTGCTCGCCAACTATTACTTCTACTACTATGGCTAACACGTTTAGCAATAAAGTAAAGTAATTTACATGGCGTTTCTCAATGACACGCAGATCATACAAAAAATAAAGACAACTCCTATGGCTCCTGCCGGTTGTCATACTCATCGACATGTAAGTCGTGATTCCTATTACAAGAACATGATCTCATACATCACATATATATCATTCATCATTCATCACAACTTTGGCCATATCACATCACAAAACACTTGCTGCAAAAACAAGTTAGACGTCCTCTAATTGTTGTTGCAATTTTTTTACGTGGCTGCAAAAGGGTTCTAGCAAGAATGTTTTCTTACCTACGCCAAAACCACAACGTGAATTGCCAATTTCTATTTACCCTTCATAAGGACCCTGTTCATCGAATCTGATCCGACTAAAGTGGGAGAGACAGACACCCGCCAACCACCTTATGCAACTAGTGCAAGTCAGTCGGTGGAACCGGTCTCACATAAGCGTACGTGTAAGGTTGGTCCGGGCCGCTTCATCCCACGATGCCGCCGAATCAAGATAAGGCTAGTAACGGCAAGAAAATTGGCAATATCGACGCCCACAACTATTTTGTGTTCTACTTGTGCATAGTAACTACGCATAAACCTGGCTCCGATACCACTGTTGGGGAACTTTGCAGAAAACAAAAATTTCTCTCTATGTTTCACCAAGATCTATCTATGGAGTCATCTAGCAACGAGAGGGGAGTGCATCTACATACCCTTGTAGATCGCGAGCGGAAGCGTTCAAGAGAACGGGGATGATGGAGTCGTACTCGCCGTGATCCAAATCACCGATGACCAAGTGCCGAACGGACGACACCTCCGCGTTCAACACATGTATGGAGCGGATGACGTATCCTCCTTCTTGATCCAGCAAGGGGAAAGGAGAGGTTGACGGAGATCCAGCAGCACGACGGCGTGGTGGTGGATGTAGCAGTGATCGCAGCAGGGCTTCGCCGAGCTTCTGTGAGAGGGAGAGGTGTAACATGGGAGAGGGAGGCGCCGAGGCTTCAGGTGTGGCTTCCCTCCCTCCCCCACCCTTTATATAGGCCCCCTAGGGGGTGCGCCAGCCCTAGGAGATGGGATCTCCTAGGGGGGGCGGCGGCCAAGGGGGTGCAGTGCCCCCCAAGGCAAGTGGAGGCGCCCCCTCCCCTAGGGTTCCCAACCCTAGGCACATGGGGGGCCCAAGGGGGGGGGGCGCACCAGCCCACTATGGGCTGGTTCCCTCCCCACTTCAGCCCATGAGGCCCTCTGGAATGGGTGGCCCCACCCGGTGGACCCCCGGGACCCTTCCGGTGGTCCCGGTACAATACTGCTGACCCCCGAAACTCTCCCGATGGCCGAAACTGCACTTCCTATATATGATTCTTCACCTCCGGACCATTCCGGAACTCCTCGTGACGTCTGGGATCTCATCCGAGACTCCGAACAACTTTCGGGTTACTGCATACTCATATCTCTACAACCCTAGCGTCACCAAACCTTAAGTGTGTAGACCCTATAGGTTCGGGAGACATGTAGACATGACCGAGACGACTCTTCGGTCAATAACCAACAGCGGGATCTGGATACCCATGTTGGCTCCCACATGCTCCTCGATGATCTCATCGGATGAACCACGACGTCGAGGATTCAAGCAATCTCGTATTCAATTCCCTTTGTCAATCGGTACGTTACTTGCCCGAGATTCGATCGTCGGTATCCCAATACCTCCTTCAATCTCATTACCAGCAAGTCACTTTACTCGTACCGTAATGCATGATCCCATGACCAGACACTTGGTCACTTTGAGCTCATTATGATGATGCATTACCGAGTGGGCCCAGAGATACCTCTCCGTCATATTGAGTGACAAATCCCAGTCTTGATCCGTGTCAACCCAACAGATACTTTCGGAGATACCCGTAGTATACCTTTATAGTCACCCAGTTACATTGTGTCGTTTGGTACACCCAAAGCACTCCTACGGTATCCGGGAGTTACACGATCTCATGGTCTAAGGAAAAGATACTTGACATTGGAAAAACTCTAGCAAACGAACTATACGATCTTGTGCTATGTTTAGGATTGGGTCTTGTCCATCACATCATTCTCCTAATGATGTGATCTCGTTATCAATGACATCCAATGTCCATAGTCAGGAAACCATGACTATCTGTTGATCAACGAGCTAGTCAACTAGAGGCTTACTAGGGACATGTTGGTGTCTATGTATTCATACATGTATTACGATTTCCGCATAACACAATTATAGCATGAATAAAAGACAATTATCATGAACAAGGAAATATAATAATAATCCTTTTATTATTGCCTCTAGGGCATATTTCCAACACAACATTCAGTTGGGTCGCTGCATGATTGGTATTTGTGCTTTACAAGATTCAGACCCACTGATGCATTTTTTGCCGCGCATGAGATGCAAATTCCTGTCTAGATGAGGAGCGTATTAATTATATCAAGTGATATAGTCTATGCACTAGCTCATGCTGTGATTGGGGATTTGTGCTGTGAGCTTCAGAGCAAGGAAATTCTATTACAAAGAATATATTGGCATCTGATTGCGGAAGTATGTTTGGAAGCACTGAGGTTTTCATGGCTGCCACTTCAAGGTAATATCTGTAGCCCACTCGCAAATTTTCCTCTGAAGAAATCAATTGGCATATCTCTGCAATCCTATCGGGAAGGTACAAATTCTTTTGCGGTGATGTTGACACCAAGTCTGCAAATGTACGAGCATAAGAACAAATTCAGTTTACTGGAGCATGATATATCAGTGGTTCTCCGTGTTGCTGATGGTAGTATTGTAATACAGTGAATCCTTGTGCATCAAAAGATGCCCAATTGCAGTTTTGGAAACACATATAGAACAAAGAATTACATTGGAATAGTTGCATATGCAGACTTCCAATGGGCAACTACATGGTTCTTTTCCTTGGTGTGTTTGGCTGTATATAAGAGGTTCCATGGCATGTATTGTTTTGTTGCATGACATGACATCACCACTTCCAACAGTGCATCATTCTTCTTAAGGGGGCCTCCTTATTGTTTATGTCTTGGAGGAGATATGCTATATAGTAGCATTATCAGTGCACATATGGCATCTGCTTCGCTTGCCAGGAAATGGTTAGGCAGATATGCTCATTTCTTGTTCCTTGGGTCCTCTTGCTCTGATTCAGTCCTGTTGATCTTTGAAACATTCGACTGGCGAATTGCCTGGCCACCCACCCTCTAGAGGTCATGTTCTTGTCTCCAGCTATATCAAGTGCTTCACTTCCTTCCAAGTTTACTTGGTTGTGGACCGCTTCTCGTTGGACTTGTTGGTTTTGTGTGTGGCTGAGCTCTTCACCTATAATTCTGAAATTTTCCAATGGATAATAGTGTAACACCCCGGATATAATTTTCCTAATTTGTAATCCAACTCTTGCTGTTTCCGGCCTTAAGTTATTTTATTTTCTCGGGTTCGGGTTTTTGTCTCCGTGTGTTGTTCTCGTTGCCATGCTTCTCATTTCGTGTCATCATGTGCATTGCATTTGCATACGTGTTCATCTCATGCATTCGAGCATTTTCCTCGTTGTCCGTTTTGCATTCCAGCGCTCCGTTCTCCTCTGGTGGTCATTTCTACCTTTCTTTCATGTGTGGGGATTAAACATTTCCTGATTGGACCGAGACTTGCCAAACGGCCTTGGTTTACTACCGGTAGACCGCCTGTCAAGTTTCATACCATTTGGACTTCGTTTGATGCTCCAACGGTTGACCGAGCGACCGAAAAGGCCTCATGTGTGTTGCAGCCCAACACCCCTCCAATTTGGCCCAAAACCCACCAAAACCCTCTCCATCATCTAGAGCGTTCGATCATGATCGCGTGGCCGAAAATCGCACCTCATTTGGACTCTCCTAGCTCCTCCTATGCCTATACATAGCCCCTTCCCGAAAATCCCGGATCCCCTCCTTCTCTAACCCTAGATCCACCCCTCGCGCCCCGCCGGACATTGTCCGTCCGGGCCGGACACCCCATCGCCGACGCCCGCGACCAATCAGGCGGTGCCACATGGCCTGCCGCCGCTTCCCACCGCCGCGGCCCGCCCGGCCCGGGGCAGGCCCCCGCGGCCTGAGCGCCCCGCGCCCCACGCCCGTGCGTCCCGCCGCCGCCTTGCTCGAGGCCGACCGGCTCCAGCCGCCGCGCCGTCAGCTCCGGCGACCGCCACCCCCGTCGCGCCCGGCCACCGCCGTCCTCGCCTCCACGCCGGATCTCCGCCGCCAAGTCCGTTCCCCACCGCCGCGGTCGACGCCGGCGAGCTCCTCCCCCAAATCTGGTGAGCCGGAGAGCTTCTCCCCGCTCTGGCCGACCTCTCCTCCGGTGGTGCCGATGACTTTTCGGCAAGCATCGGTTCCCGTGCACCGGATCTCAGATCTGAAAAACTCCTCTCGGGTTGACTTTCCGTCCCTAACCCTAGTTCATGTGCCCATGTTCATTGTGCCGTAACTTTGCATCCGTAACTCCGTTTTGGGCATATAACATATCAAAATGTTCGCCTCAGAGAGTACATCATTCCATTCCATTGCATCATTTTCATTTGAGTTCATCTTGATGCCCGAAATGCTATTAGAAGAGTGCTACTTCAGATATTTGTCAGATCTGCTGCTCCATTTAGATATTTGTCATTTTTGGCATGATTATTGCGTGCATGGTATGCCCGTGAGTTATACATATGTTTTGTTAAGGGTTTTGCCATCTTTCCAGAGGTGCAACCCATGTATTTTTGTGATGTGTGTGGTGACTAGCACAAGCTTGCAAAGTGAGGCACTTGGTAATTCTGATTTCAGGGACTTAGCATTTCCACTAAGTCCTTTAGCTGTTTATCTCATATTGCCATATGTTTATGTTGTTTCCTAGTGATCCGTGCCTCTTTTGAGGATGATCAGTAAGGATGTTTTGTTAATCTTATAGTGCTCTATCCATCCATGTCTTTGTTTGCAATTATGGAGCACCCTAGCTTGAGTCAATCGAGCTCTACTTTTGTCATTTCGTGAATCTGGGCAGATTGTCTACTTGTTAGCGATTTTGCCGATGATGTTGTAGTTGATCCGTGCATGCTATGGTGTTGTTCTTGCCATGTCTAGCTTGGTTTTTGTGTATTCTTGATGGGTGTATGCTTAGATTGTCATGACTTGCTCCGTAGTGAGTGCATCGAGCTCGTAAACATGCCTACTTGATATCTGTTTCAGCATGCTCCAATTTTCACTAAGTCTGTGATCTGATTGTGAACGGAGGCATGGCAAGCTGTGATGGCCGCAACCAATGCAAACACACAGTTGATCATGCAAATTCTCCAAGGGCGCAATCAAGGCAACCAAGGGAACCAAGGCAACAATCAGAATCACTTTGCTACACTCAACCAGTTCCTTGCTAACGGGCCAAAGACTTTCAGCAATTGTGTTGAGGCAACCGATGCTGACGATTGGCTCGTGGATCTGTGCAAGTATTTCGAGTGCAGTAACGTCAGGCCTGAGGACTTTGTCAGGTTCGCTTCCTTCCAACTCAAAGATCAAGCTGCAGAATGGTTCCAGCAGTACAAGGATTCCAGAGGTGGACGTGTGATCACTTGGGATGAATTCCGTCAAGATTTCAAAGCTCATCATATTCCTCAGAGCGTGGTTGAAAGCAAACGTGAGGAATTCCGCAACCTGAAGCAAGGCTCTTTGTCTGTCTATGACTATAACAAGTTGTTTCAGAAGCTCGCCCGCTTTGCTAAGCAGGACGTCCCTGATGAGAAGAGCATGATATACCAATTCAGGGGTGGTCTCAGAGAAGAAATTCAGCTAGCTCTTGTTCTCTTTGAGCCCTTAAGGTACGATGAGTTCTACAACATGGCATTGAAGCAAGAGGCCGCTCAACTGAGGTGTGATGCTTCCAAGAAGCGAGTCAGAGATGCTACTCCTTCTTCCTCTACTCAAGTGGCCAAGCAGCAGAAGTATTGGCTTCTTCCTCCTCCGTTCCGTTAGCCGTATCAGCAGAAGAGCAAAGGTGGCAGTGGATCTTTCCACCCACCCAACCCTGGCTTTCAGAACAAGACTTCGTCTCAAGCTCCAAGATCAAGTGCTCCGTATCACCATCCGCTTTCAGAGGTCACGTGCAACAAGTGCCAACAGAAGGGTCACTATGCCAACAAGTGTCTCAATCAAAGGCGTCTCCCTCCTCCTCCTCCTGTGAGATCGGCAAGTACAGCTGTGGTCAAGCATAACCCCAAGTACGCCAAGGTCAATATGGTGAATGCAGCTCTGGCAGAGGATTCATCAGATGTCATCATGGGTAACCTTCCTGTTAACGATATTCCTGCAAGAGTTCTTTTTAACACTGGTGCATCGCATTGTTTCATGTCGAGACCTTTTGCATCTAAGCATGATTTTGTTACTCAAGTGTTGTCGAAACCGTTGGCTATTGTCTCTCCGGCCCGTCAAATGACATCTCAAGTATGCGTTCCGGATGTTACAATCACTTTGGGTGACTATAAGTTCTTGTCCTCTCCAAATGTTCTTGGTGACTCGGATATTGATCTTATTCTCGTAATGGATTGGCTTTCTAAGCACAAGGCGCATCTTGATTGTGCAGCAAGGCAGATTCAATTGACTCATTCGTCTGAGGATGTAATTGTCTTTGCCGCTCGTGATGATACCATCCTTCTGTTTTCTCTCAATGAGAAGGGTGAACTGGATGCTATCTCGCAAATTCCAGTCGTTTGCGAATATCAAGACGTCTTTCCAGAAGAGCTTCCAGGAATGCCTCCGCACCGGCCAGTTGAATTCGTCATTGATCTTGAGCCCGACACGGAACCTGTGTGCAAGCGTCCTTACAAGCTCGGACCTGAAGAGCTGAAGGAGCTGAAGAAGCAACTCGATATTCAAGAGAGAATGGGTCTCGTCCGGCATAGTTCTTCTTCGTGGGGTTGTGGTGTTCTTTTTGTGAAGAAGAAGGATGGAACGGACCGGCTTTGTGTTGATTACCGTCCATTGAACAAGAAGACCATCAAGAACAAATACCCACTTTCCAACATCAACGAGCTGTTCGAACAACTCAAAGGTGCCCAAGTATTCTCCAAGCTTGATCTCCGTATGGGTTATCATCAGATTCGAATCCGTGAGCAAGATATTCCCAAGACGGCTTTCAGGACAAGCTATGGTTCATATGAATACACTGTCATGTCTTTTGGCCTCGTCAACACTCCTCCGACTTTCTCTCGCATGATGAACTTCGTCTTCAACGCCTACACCAATGACTTCGTTTTGGTCTATCTCGATGACATTCTGGTTTTCTCGAAGAACAAGGAAGATCATGCCAAGCACTTGCATTTCGTACTCGATAAGTTGAGGGAACACAAGTTCTACGCCAAGTTCTCCAAGTGTGAATTTTGGCTCGATGAGGTTCTTTATCTTGGTCATATCATCTCTGCCAAGGGCATTGCGGTGAATCCTGAGAAGGTGTCTGCAATTGTGAATTGGGAACCTCCTCAGAACGTGAAGCAACTCCGTAGCTTCCTCGGTCTCGCAAGCTATTGCCGAAGATTCGTTGAAAACTTTTCTAAGATCGTGAAGCCTCTCTCAAATCTTCTCCAGAAGCACGTCAAGTACGTTTGGTGTCCGGAGTGTGACATTGCTTTCAACACTTTGAAAGAGAAATTGATCACTGCTCCAGTTCTAACTCCGCCTGATGAATCCAAGCCGTACGAGGTCTTTTGTGATGCCTCTCTCCAAGGTCTTGGCGCAGTGTTGATGCAAGAGAAGAAAGTTGTTGCTTATACCTCTCGCCAGTTGAAGCCTAATGAGAAGAACTACCCCACTAATGATCTCGAGTTGGCGGCAGTTGTGCATGCTCTTTTGACTTGGAGACATCTCTTATTGGGAAGAAAAGTGGACATCTTCACTGACAAGAAGAGTCTCAAGTACATCTTCACTCAGCCTAATCTCAACCTCAGGCAAACGCGATGGGTCGAAATGATTCAAGAGTATAATCTGAGTATTGAGTATACTCCAGGCAAGGCCAATGTGATTGCTGACGCATTGAGCAGAAAAGCTTATTGCAACAGTCTGATTCTCAAGCCTTATCAACCCGAGCTTTGTGAAGCTTTCCGCAAACTTAATCTGCAAGTTGTTCCTCAAGGTTTCCTCACCAACCTTCAAGTCTCTCCTACCTTGGAAGACCAGATTCGCCAAGCTCAGCTTCTTGATGCTATGGTGAAGAAGGTGAAGATTGGGATTGCCAAGAGTCAACCCAAGTACAAGTGCTACCGCCTTGATGACAAGGATACTCTCTTCTTCGAGGATCGTATTGTTGTACCCAAAGGTGAACTTCGTAAAGTGATCATGAACGAGGCTCACAATTCTCTCCTATCCATCCACCCTGGGAGTATGAAGATGTATCAGGACCTCAAGCAGGCTTATTGGTGGACTCGAATGAAGCGTGAGATTGCTCAATTCGTGAATGAGTGTGATGTCTACAGAAGAGTGAAGGCAGAACACCAAAGGCCAGCTGCTCTCCTCCAACCTCTTGCCATTCCAGAATGGAAGTTTGACCACATTGAAATGGACTTCCTGACTGGGTTTCCAAAGTCTAAGCATGGCAATGATGCTATATTCGTTGTCATCGACAAACTCACCAAAGTGGCTCACTTTCTGCCAATCAAAGAGTCTATCACTGCAGCTCAATTGGCGGAACTCTATACCTCTCGAATTGTTTCTCTGCACGGTATTCCACAAGTGATCTCTTCAGACCGTGGTAGCATCTTTACCTCCAAGTTTTGGGATTCTTTTTAGAAGGCCATGGGCACCAACATTCGCTTCAGCACAGCTTTCCATCCTCAAACTAGCGGTCAAGTCGAGCGTGTCAACCAGATTCTTGAAGATATGCTCAGGGCATGTGTGATCTCCTTCGGCATGAAGTGCGAGGATTGTCTTTCTTATGCTGAATTCTCCTACAACAATAGTTTTCAAGCAAGTTCGAGCAAGGCCCCATTTGAAATCCTATATGGCAGGAAGTGCCGTACCCCTCTCAACTGGTCCGAAACCGGTGAACGTCAGCTTTTGGGAAATGACTTAACCACAGAGGTAGAGGAAATGTGCAAAATCATTCGAGATAACCTCAAAGCAGCCCAATCCCGTCAGAAGAGCTACTATGATAGTAAGCACCGTGATTTGGCTTTCGAGATCGGAGATCATGTTTACCTCCGCATCTCTCCTATGAAAGGTACTCGTCGCTTCGGTATCAAAGGGAAGCTTGCCCCCAGATATGTGGGACCTTTCAAGATTGTCAGCAAGAGAGGCGACCTCGCCTATCAACTCGAGCTTCCTTCAAACTTTGCAAATGTTCATGATGTGTTCCATGTCTCTCAGCTCCGAAAGTGCTTCAAGACTCCTGACCGCACCGTCAACTTCGAGGACATTGAGCTCCAAGAAGATCTCTCTTACCGTGAGCACCCAGTTGCTATTCTTGAAGAGACTGAACGCAAGACTCGCAACAAGTCAATCAAATTCCTCAAAGTCAAGTGGTCACACCATTCCGACCGTGAAGCTACCTGGGAACGTGAGGATCACCTTCGTTCTGAATACCCGGCGTTCTTTCAGTCCTAGATCTCGGGACGAGATCCTTTCGTAGTGGTGGAGTGTTGTAACACCCCGGATAATTTTCCTAATTTGTAATCCAACTCTTGCCGTTTCCGGCCTTAAGTTATTTTATTTTCTCGGGTTCGGGTTTTTGTCTCCGTGTGTTGTTCTCGTTGTCATGCTTTTCATTTCATGTCATCATGTGCATTGCATTTGCATACGTGTTCATCTCATGCGTTCGAGCATTTCCCCCGTTGTCCGTTTTGCATTCCGGCGCTCCGTTCTCCTCCAGTGGTCATTTCTACCTTTCTTTCGTGTGTGGGGATTAAACATTTCCGGATTGGACCGAGACTTTCCAAGCGTCCTTGGTTTACTACCGGTAGACCGCCTGTCAAATTTCGTACCATTTGGACTTCGTTTGATGCTCCAACGGTTAATCGAGGGACCGAAAATGCCTTGTGTGTGTTGCAGCCCAACACCCTCCAATTTGGCCCAAAACCCACCAAAACCCTCTCCATCATCTAGAGCGTTCGATCACGATCGCGTGGCCGAAAACCGCACCTCATTTGGACTCTCCTAGCTCCTCCTATGCCTATATATAGCCCCTTCCCGAAAACCTGGATCCCCTCCTTCTCTAACCCTAGATCCACCCCTCGCACCGCGCCGGACATTGTCCGTCCAGGCCGGACACCTCGTCGCCGACGCTCGCGACCAATCAGGCGGTGCCACGTGGCCTGTCGCCGCCTCCCACCGCCGCGGCCCGCCCGGCCCGGGGCAGGCCCCCGCGGCCCGAGCGCCCCGCGCCCCACGCCCGTGCGTCCCGCCGCCGCCTTGCTCGAGGCCGGCCGGCTCCGGCCGCCGCGCCGTCAGCTCCGGCGACCGCCGCCCCATCGCGCCCGGTCGCCGCCGTCCTCGCCTCACGCCGGATCTCCGCCGCCAAGTCCGTTCCCCACCGCCGCGGTCGACGCCAGCGAGCTCCTCCCCCCACTCCGGTGAGCCGGAGAGATTCTCCCCGCTCTGGCCGACCTCTCCTCCGGCGGCGCCGACGACTTTCCGGTGAGCATCGGTTCCCGTGCACCGGATCTCAGATCTGAAAAACTCCTCTTGGGTTGACTTTCTGTCCGTAACCCTAGTTCATGTACCCATGTTCATCGTGCCGTAACTTTGCATGCGTAACTCCGTTTTGGGCATATAGCATATCAAAATGTTCGTCTCAGAGAGTACATCATTTCATTCCATTGCATCATTTTCATTTGGGTTCATCTTGATGCCCGAAATGCTGTTAGAAGAGTACTACCTGAGATATTTGTCAGATCTGCTGCTCCATTTAGATATTTGTCATTTTTGCCATGATTATTGCGTGCATGATATGCCCGTGAGTTCTACATATGTTTTGTTAAGGGTTTTGCCATATTTCCAGAGGTGCAACCCATGTATTTTTGTGATGTGTGAGGTGACTAGCACAAGCTTGCAAACTGAGGCACTTGGTAATTCTGATTTCAGGGACTTAGCATTTCCACTAAGTCCTTTAGCTGTTTATCTCATATTGCCATATGTTCATGTTGTTTCCTAGTGATCCGTGCCTCTTTTGAGGATGATCAGTAAGGATGTTTTGTTAATCTTATAGTTCTCTATCCATCCATGTCTTTGTTTGCAATTATGGAGCACCCTAGCTTGAGTCAATTGAGCTCTACTTTTGTCATTTCGTGAATCTGGGCAGATTGTCTACTTGTTAGCGATTTTGCCGATGATGTTGTAGTTGATCCGTGCATGCTATGGTGTTGTTCTTGCCATGTCTAGCTTGGTTTTTGTGTATTCTTGATGGGTGTATGCTTAGATTGTCATGACTTGCTCCGTAGTGAGTGCATCGAGCTCGTAAACATGCCTACTTGATATCTGTTTCAGCATGCTCTAGTTTTCACTAAGTCTGTGATCTGATTGTGTTTTTGCCATGTTCACATGCTTACAATTGTATTTTCTGATCCGATCTGGCTCAAGGTCACTAAGGGACTTTTGTTAAGCTCTTTGAGTATCTCCATGCCATGCTTTACTTTGCCATGTTCAGGTCATGTAGCATATAGTTTTCATGCTCCGAAGAGTGCTACCTGATCTAAAATTCCAGACAAGTGTTAAGTCTGAGATCTGTTTACCATATGCATTTTTGCCATGCTTGTTTGAACCTGTTAACGGATGAATTGGCCGTAGCTAAGTGCTAGACTTTTGTTAAGCATCATGAATGCATCCCTTCCATGTATTTTGATGCCATGTTTGAATGTTGTAGCATGTTCATCTCATTGCATTTAGATGGCTACTTGCTGTAAATCTCAGAACGTGGCCATATTTGAATCGCTTGCCATTTCCAAACCGTAACTCCGATTCTGGCGTTCTTTATATCGTTTTCAAGCGATTTCATCTCATCTTTCCAGTGGCACACTTGGATTTCCAAGTTGAGGCCAGGTTCATGCATCCCTTGTCAAATCTTGCATATGCATCCCGCATCGCATCCCACATAGCATATCATCTTTGCATCATATTGTTTGAGCTTTGCACGTGGTTGATTGTGTTTCGTTTGCTTGTTTGTATTGTTTGGGTAGAGCCGGGAGACGAGTTCGCTAACTAGGAGCCTGTTGAGTTTGCTTTCGAGGATCCAGTCAACTCTGACAACTTTGTAGGCAAGATGATCATACCCTCGAAATCACTACTATCTTTGCTTTGCTAGATGCTCGCTCTTTTGCTATGCCAATGCTACGATGCCTACCACTTGCTTTCAAGCCTCTCAAATTGCCATGTCAAACCTCTAACCCACCATGTCCTAGCAAACCGTTGATTGGCTATGTTACCGCTTTGCTCAGCCCCTCTTGTAGCGTTGCTAGTTGCAGGTGAAGATTGGAGACCGTTCCTTGTTGGAACATTATTTACTTGTTGGGATATCATTATATTATCTTTTTATCTTAATGCATCTATATACTTGGTGAAGGGTGGAAGGCTCGCCCTCTCGTCTAGTGTTTTGTTCCACTCTTGCCGCCCTAGTTTCCGTCATATCGGTGTTATGTTCCCGGATTTTGCGTTCCTTACGCGGTTGGGTTATAATGGGAACCCCTTGATAGTTCTCCTTGATTAAAGCTTTTCCAGCAATGCCCAACCTTGGTTTTACCATTTTCCACCTAGCCTCTTTTTCCCTTGGGTTTCCGGAGCCCGAGGGTCATCTTATTTAAACCCCCCCGGGCCAGTGCTCCTCTGAGTGTTGGTCCAACCTAGAGCCCCTTGCAGCGCCACCTCGGGGAAACTCGAGGGCTGGTTTTAGTTGTACGGATTGCTTATCCGATTGTGCCCTGAGAACGAGATATGTGCAGCTCCTATCGGGATTTGTCGGCACATTCGGGCGGTGTTGCTGGTTTTGTTTTAACCTGTCGAAGTGTCTTGAAGAACCGAGGTACTGAGTCTGATCGGAACGTCTCGGGAGGAGGCCTATTCCTTCATTGACCATGAGAGCTTGTCATGGGCTAAGTTGGGACTCCCCTGCAGGGATTTGAACTTTCGAAAGCCGTGCCCGCAGTTATGGGCAGATGGGAATTTGTTAATGTCCGGTTGTAGATAACTTGAACCTTAACTTAATTAAAATGAATCAACAGTGTGAGTTACCATGATGGCCTCTTCTCGGCGGAGTCCGGGAAGTGGACACGATGTTGGAGTAATGTTTGCGCAGGTTGCTCTCTAGTTTCTCGCTCGCGCTTTGCCTCCTCTTCTCGCTCTCTTTTGCGAACAGTTTAGCCACCATATATGCTAGTCGCTTGCTGCAGCTCCACATATTTACCTTGCCTGACCTATAAGCTCAAATAGTCTTGATCGCAAGGGTGCGAGATTGCTGAGTCCCTGTGGCTCACAGATTACTACTACACCAGATGCAGGGCCTGATGATTCCGCTCCAGGTGACGCGCTTGAGCTCAAGTGGGAGTTCGACGAGGACTCTCAACGATACTATGTTTCCTTTCCTGATGATCAGTAGTGGTGCCCAGTTGAGGGTGATCGGGACCATGTCGCATGTTGGGTTATCTTTTATTTTGGCGCCGTAGTCGGGCCATGAGTGTTTGAATGATGTAATGTTATTTATGTACTTGATTGACGTGGCGAGTGTAAACCAACTATGCTATGTCCCCTTTTATTATCTATATTACATGGGATGTTGTGAAGATTGCCTAACTTGCGACATATGCCTTCAATGTGATTATGCCTCTAAGTCGTGCCTTGACACGTGGGAGATATAGTCGCATCGAGGGTGTGACAAATAGCTTGGTTTCTCAAGTTGGGACATTCTGCCAGTGCTATCATGTTGAAGCAAGCATTCTCTCAGTCACTGGAATTATGGCATATTACGGTTCTTGGTAGTACTTTGAAGACAAGTACAATTACTCGTCCTCTAGTCTTGCTTCATTGGGATCCAGGTGTGGGCTTCATAAATGACAGTTGGCTATGCTGGAAATATTTCTCCTTGAAAGACAATTTCAGTTGGCCTTAGTTTGTTATGAGAAATTTGTGTGTAACATCACAATGGAACCATGGTCTGCTCAGCTTGATCACTCTTGCAGGGTGGGAGTTCACAAGTAGATACATGTCGATTACCTACAGTAAGCTTGTTCAGGTTACTGGTCATCTCTCTTCACCTTATAATCCACCTGCCACAACTGATTGTATATGGACCAATGACAAGGGAAAAATAGAATGGAGTCTTGGTATTTTCTTGGACTTAATAAATTGCAGAGAGCTGGAGCACTGGACACGAGAGTCTGAACTGAATTTGAGTGAAATACTAGTTTCAGAGACTAGAACAAGTGGGGCACCAAACATTAAAACGGATATTGTGTGCCGACCTATTCATCAATGGCAAGAATATTTTCTTGATGGGAGGATTTCTACCTTGCTCATGATAAAAATTGGAGAAGCTATCACATATGTGAGGGTTGAGAGCGACAACCGTGCATGGCTGCTTTGTCCAGAGCAGTTCTATACTAGCCTTGATGGAATCCTGCCGTTCATATGCGACTTGGGTAACTCCATGTTCTTATGTGGTTCTGGCTATGCAAAATTTCAGTGTGCAATTGCATGGCCGAGTGCAACAACTGGATGCAGAATCAAAGAAGCATATTTTGTTGAGGGCTACCGGTGCAGAGATGCAGGCTTTTCTCTTGGTGTCTATATATCACCTTTGCAGATACGACAAGTTGATTGCGTTGCCTTGCTCAGTCCTAAGGGGGCAGTGGATCAGTCGTGGGTTTTCTATTCTAAGACCTGGCGGCGAGACAATCCTGACAGCATGGATCAATGGTCTACAATTAGTCAACCAAGTGCTCTGTGTCTGACTCTGGTTCCTGGTGTGCTCATTTTACAAAACCAGCAACTGACTTGGGATCCAGGTGAGAAGATACTTGATTCGGTTCAGCTTGCAGTACAAGTGCCTTGGGATCCCAGTGGTTCGACAGGTGTAACATCCCAAATTTTCAATTTGGAATGTTATACACTAGATCATCATTGCATATCATATTTATTGCATTTTGGTTGATCCTAGAAATTTTTCGCAACTCAAGGACCCTCGAAGAGAGTTGGGAATTTCGTTATTTTCATATTTGAGTTGTCTCAAATTTTAAAAATAGGATCATTTGATTTTATTTATTTTATCTTCAATTATTTCTATTACAAAAATATGAGAGAGGGAATAAAACGACTTTCCCAAAATAAAGAAATATTGAGGATTTAATAAAAAAATCAAATAAGATTTTATTTTGGTTTTATTTGCCATTTTATTTGAATTTAGGAAAAATGCGTGTTTTTCAAAATTGCATTTAGGCCCCAAATAAATGTTCATCCTGTGCGGCTTGATTTTAGAAGCCAGGGAAAATTTATTTCGGGATTTTTGGAGTCCGTTTAGTATTTCTTTTGTTTTTTCTTCCGAGCGTAATTATTAAAAAAACATCCGAACCGACCTTGGGCCGTAACCAACCAGGACTCTCCTGGCCGGGCCTCTTATAAGCCGCGCCCCGCCCCCGGCCGAAGCGCAAGTCGCCGCCCCGCCAAACCCTAACCCTAGCCGGCCACCGTCGCCGCCGCTGCCGCGCCGCCGCACCACCGCCCCGCCGCCGCCGCGCCCCGCCGCCGCCGGCGGAGCACCGCCGCTGCCCGCCGGATCCTTTCGCCGGAGGTAGTTTTTTTTCGCCTCTGGTTTTTCTCGGATCCGTTCGTTTTTTTGTTCTGGTTTTTTTAAATAGATCTGTTTTTCCGATTTATTTAATAAGTGAGCGTTCGTCCGTCCGTTCGTTTTAACGAACGTTCATCGTTTTTCTTTTTCTCGGATTAAATCCGCGATTTTTCTGATCGCGATTTCTGATCCGATTTTTGTTTTAGTCTAACTTTTTGCTCGTTTATCGGAATCAGGCGATTTAAGCGCCTGGAGTTTCGTCTCGAAACCCTCTTTCCGATTAACCAACTTAAACAAGTTTTTTCCACTGTAAAAATTGCCTTAGTAAATGAAGCCTGTTTCTTTTGCCGTTTGTCTTTCGTTGCTTCGTTCGATTTGATTTTTTTTGTCAACCGAAGTTCTTAAGTTGAACTTTCTGGTTAGATCTCTTATTTGAGTTTTACCTGTGCATTAGTTGAGTACTTATTGTATGCTTGTTTGTTTGCGATAGAGTACCCGGAGTGCGCCGCTTGCTACTTCGAATCGCTAGGTTTCCCGGATCATCAGCAAGGCAAGTAACACTTTGATCATGTTTTCCCTCTACCCAGTTTTATTGCATTAGATCAATCCTCACACATTGCATGATTAGGACCAAATTAAATTGTGGGTTCTGGGAAGTAGTTGAGGTAGTACCTATTACCTGTTATTATCAAACCTTTGGGAGTTACTTCTACGTTTGCTTATTATGCCATGCTATGCTAGTAGACGTGGATTGGGTGAGTGAAATCCATGATAGATGTGAGATTGTTAATTAATGGTTTATCTAAGGTGGCAACTTAAATACACATCTGGGTGGATTGAGTTACCTGGGTATTCCAGCGATTGCCTGTTTTCTCTTATGGACCGCCACCCAGGCTCAAAGGGATCATGAGATTATTCATGCTAGAAACTTCCGTGTGCAGCCACAAGCTATTATGGGCTCTAGCATAGTTGATTAAGTTGTGCGAACTCTTAAAGTGGTAGACTAGCAGATGTAGGGGAAAGTAGGTGTAACGATCTACCCGATCGTAATGTGCTAGCGCTTCTGAAAGACTATGTCTCGGTCATCCGTTTCTCAAACACCATGTAGTGCGAGAATCCAAATGGAGGCGATCGAGTCTTGTGGGGAAAAGTGCGCAAACCTCTGCAGAATGTATAAACTAATCATGGTTAGCCGTGTCCCCGGTTATGGACATCTTGAGTATCTAGTACCTGGATTATCATGTGAATCTTAACATGTTACTCTAAAATTAATTTTGTTGGGTTTTGTTTAATGATGATGCTTAATTGGGATTGAGAATGCTGTCAACCATTCTCAATGTTTAACAACTACCATGATAGTTAAATAAAATTTATTCCTTTGCAGTAGGGAAAAATTGGCTTTACGCAGAACTGTAACCATAGAGCTTTCCACCAGCCAAATATGCATATAGAATAGCTGTTTCATTCCATTACTCTCTATGTGTTACTTTGCCAGCATATTCCATGTGCTGACCCATTTCGGGCTGCAATGTTAATGTTGCAGACTTTTCAGACGACGATTAAGGAGTTTTTAGGTCGTGGTTCTATACTCAATGATGCCGTTGGAGTTGATGGACTCACTTATCTTCCAAGCCTTCCGCTGTTATCGTTATTAGATGGCCTTAAGCCATATTTATTGTAATAAGTTCTCTTTTGAGACACTCGATGTAATAAGTGTGTGATTGCTACTCTATTGTAAATCCTTCAAGTACTGTGTGGTGTCAGCATTACTGATCCAGGGATGACACCTGAGCACAGAGATTGGACCGTTTCAGGTCTGGTCGCTACAAGATGGTATCAGAGCACACGCTGACTGTAGGACACGACCACTAAGCCAAAGACCTAGATCACTACTCACTCTCTTCTCTTTATGACTCCTCATCTTTTCTACTCTTTTAGGACGGCGGATGCAAGGAACAAGTTCACTCAACCGGAGGAAGATACACCCTTTGGACGTCACTTGAAGGAAGTTACTAGATACCTGAACATAGGAGTACCAAGCTTCACCGGAACCTACAACACCACTTTACCTGAAGAAGAGCGCTGGATGATTCAAGTTCAAGTTCCAGGAAGAACGTTCATGCCAGTCACTGAGCCCATAGAGTTTTCTTTTGATGCACCAACTTGGAGTCTAGGAAAGAGCATGGCAGCTCACATCGCCATGGGATGCATTGGAGAAGTTTACCGCAACGATATCAAGGATACTATCTACCGAATTTGCGGGCGCCGAGATGAGCACTGGGAGATGATCAGTACCAGGAAGGATAGATTAGTTGCAGCTTTTATCCAGGAGTTAAATCAGCACATTCGACGTCAGGAGAACCAGATGTGTGCCGACAAGATAGATCTGAAGAAGGCGAGGACAAGAATCAAGGAACTGGAGGAAGAACTCAAGGCTACACG
Source organism: Triticum aestivum (assembly GCF_018294505.1). Lineage (NCBI taxonomy): Eukaryota > Viridiplantae > Streptophyta > Magnoliopsida > Poales > Poaceae > Triticum > Triticum aestivum. The sequence continues at coordinate 33,133,681 of NC_057797.1, read as the reverse complement.
TGAAGACTATGAAGATGAAATCGAAGTATTAGTGGAGAAGAATGACTATCTGATCAAGAAGATTGGAATATTCATGGGAGGCCCTACACCAGTAGAAGAAGACGAAGAACCTAATGAGATTCGCCCGGAAGACTACATCATCATCGATGACACCGACTCGGATCCAGACGATAGCGATGATGACTATGTTGATGAAGCTGGAGCAGATATCATGGAGTCTGCAACCGAAGAATATTTCTAGTAGACCACCCCATCAGTAGTAGTAGTCCACCATGTAAATATAGTAGTCCGATCACTTTTGCGATAGTTAGATCGTTTGTATGCCCTTGTTTGATTGATTGAATGAAGTGAATTGTTTGTGTTGCCTCATGTGCATATGGGTAGTGTTTCTCTATAGACCCCCTCTATTCTTAAATCTCATCTTTTCTAAACCCCCAGATGCCTCCGAGACGTGACCCCAGATTTACATTCCCACCGGAGCTCACCGAGTTGATCCAACAGCAGAACACATTGATGCAGTTGTTAGTCCAGAATCAGAATCAGGGGAACAACAACAACAACCCACCACCACCACTACCTGTTGATCACTTAGCCCATTTTCTTAGGCTGAATCCGCCGGTGTTTTCCAGTAGCACCGAGCCGATAGTAGCAGATGATTGGCTCCGCAAGACAGCTAGGGAGTTGACCACAACAGGATGCACAGATGCGGAAAAGGTGAAGTTTGCCGCACATCAGCTTGAAGGACCCGCAGCATGATGGTGGGAGAATTTCACAGCCACTTTCCCTATCGACACTGTCACGTGGGACCAGTTTCAGCAGGCTTTTCGAACTGCCCATGTTTCAGTAGGAGCTATGTGTAACACCCCGGATGTAATTTACCCAATATGTACTCCAACTCTTGCCGTTTCCGGCATTAAGTTATTTTATTTTCTCGGGTTCGGGTTTTTGTCTTCGTGTGTTGTTGTCGTTGTCATGCATCTCATATCATATCATCATGTGCATTGCATTTGCATATGTGTTCATCTCATGCATTCGAGCATTTTCCCCGTTGTCCGTTTTGCGTTCCGGCGCTCCGTTCTCCTCCGGTGGTCATTTCTACCTTTCTTTTGTGTGTGGGGATTAAACATTTCCGGATTGGACTGAGACTTGCCCAGCGGCCTTGGTTTACTACCGGTAGACCGCCTGTCAAGTTTCGTACCATTTGGACTTCGTTTGATGCTCCAACGGTTAACCGAGGGACCGAAAAGGCCTCGTGTGTGTTGCAGCCCAACACCCCTCCAAGTTGGCCCAAAACCCACAAAAACCCTCTCCATCATCTAGAGCGTTCGGTCATGATCGCGTGGCCGAAAACCGCACCTCATTTGGACTCTCCTAGCTCCCTCTAGCTATAAATAGGTGCTCTCCTCCAAAATTTTTCGGATCAAACCACCCCCCAAACCCTAGCCCCGCTCCATCCGCGCGCCGGACACGTCCAGTCCACGCCGGACGAATCCCGCCGCCGCGCCTGCGCCAATCGGCGCGCAACACGTGGCATGCCGCCACCCACCGCCGCCGCGGCCCGCTCGGCCCACGGGGAGCCCGCCCCGGGCCAGATCGGGCCCGAGCCGCCCCGCGCCTCGCGTCTCCTTCGCCCCGCCGCCCGACGCCGCCTTCACCTCGCCGGCCGGCGCCGCCACGCCGCCGCGGGCCGTCTCGCCGACCATTGCCTCCATCGCCGCCCGATGTCATCTCCTCGCCCCGGCGCCGCCCCCACCGCGCTGCTCCGTCCGGCCGCCAACCGCCGCCTCCTCCGGCCACCACGGCGGCGGATCCGGCGCCCCGACTTCCACTCTGGCGAGGTCGAAGCTCTAGTCGGCCAACCTCGGTTCTCGCGCATGAACAGTGCCCAGATCTGAGATCCACCTCGGTTGACTTTTGCCCCGGAACCCTAGTTATTTTGCTATGTTCATCGTGCTATAACTTTGCATCCGTAGCTCCGTTTTGGGCATATAGCATATCAAAATGTTCATCTCAGAGAGTACATCGTTTCATCATTTTCATTTGAGTTCATGTTGATGCCCGAAATGCTATTAGAAGAAGGCTATTTGAGATAATTGTCAGAACTGCTGCTCCAATTAGATATTTGTCATTTTTGCCATGATTATTGTGTGCATGCTATGCCCCTGAGCTCTTCATGAGTTTTGTTATATGTTTTTCCATCTATCCAGAGGTGCAACCCATGTATTTTTGTGATGCGTGTGGTGACTAGCACAAGCTTGCAAAGTGGAGCATTCGTTAATGCTGATTTCAGGGACTTAGCATTTCCACTAAGTCCTTGAGCTGTTTATCTCATTATGCCATATGTTCATGTTGTTTCCTAGTGATCTGTGCCTCTTTTTAGGATGATCAGTAAGGATGTTTTGTTAATCTTAAAGTGCTCTATCCATCCATGTCTTTATTTGCAATTATGGAGCACCCTAGCTTTAGTCAATCGAGCTCTACTTTTGTCATTTCGTGAATCTGGGCAGATTGTCTACTTGTTAGCGATTTTGCCGAGGATGTTGTAGTTGATCCGTGCATGCTATGTTATTGTTCTTGCCATGTATAGCTTGGTTTTTGTGTATTCTTGATGGATGTATGCTTATATTGTCATGACTTTCTCTGTAGTGAGTGCATCGAGCTCGTAAACATGCCTACTTGATATCTGTTTCAGCATGCTCCAGTTTTCACTAAGTCTGAGAACTGATGATGTTTTCGCCATGTTCACATGCTTGCAAATGTATTTTCTGATCCCTTTTGGCTCAAGGTCACTAAGGGACTTTTGTTAAGATCTTTGAGTAGCTCCATGCCATGCTTTACTTTGCCATGATCAGGTCCTACATCATATAGTTTTCATGCTCCAAAGAGTGCTATCTGATCCGAAATTCCAGACAAGTGTTAATTTCACTAAGTCTGAAATCTGTTTACCAAATGCATTTTTGCCATGCTTGTTTGAACCTGTTAATGGATGATTTGGCCGTAGCTCAGTGCTAGTCTTTTGTTAAGAATCATGAATGAATCCCTGCCATGTATTTGGATGCCATGTTTGGGTGCTATAGCATGTTCATCTTGTTGCATTTAGATGGCTACTTGTTGTAAATCGCAGATCGTGGTCACATTTGGATTGCTTGCCATTTCCAAACCGTAACTCCGATTCCGGCGTTCTTTATATCGTTTTCAAGCAATTTCATCTCATATTTCCAGTGGCACACTTGGATTTCCAAGTTGAGGCCAGGTTCATGCATTCCTTGTCAAATCTTGCATATGCATCACATATTGCATCCCACATAGCATACCATCTTTGCATCAGATTGTTTGAGCCTTGCACGTGGTTGATTGTGTCCTTGTTGCTTGTTTGTCTTGTTTGGGTAGATCCGGGAGATGAGTTCGCTAATGAGGAGCCCGTTGAGTTTGCTTTCGAGGATCCAGTCAACTCTGACAACTTTGCAGGCAAGATGATCATACCCTCGAAATCACTACTATCTTTGCTTTGCTAGATGCTCGCTCTTGTGCTATGCCTATGCTACGATGCCTACCACTTGCTTATCATGCCTCCCAAATTGCCGTGTCAAACCCCTAACCCACCATGTCCTAGCAAACCGTTGATTAGCTTTGTTACCGCTTTGCTCAGCCCCTCTTATAGCGTTGCTAGTTGCAGGTGAAGATTGGAGACCGTTCCTTGTTGGAACATTATTTGGATATCATTATTTTATCTTGTTATCTTAATGCATCTATATACTTGGTGAAGGGTGGAAGGTTCGGCCTCTCGCCTAGTGTTTTGTTCTACTCTTGCCGCCCCTAGTTTCCGTCATATAGGTGTTATGTTCCCGGATTTTTGCGTTCCTTACGCGGTTGGGTGATAATGGGAACCCCTTGATAGTTCGCCTTGATTAAAGCTTTTGCAGCAATGCCCAACCTTGGTTTTACCATTTGCCACCTAGCCTCTTTTTCCCTTGGGTTTCCGGAGCCCGAGGGTCATCTTATTTAAACCCCCCGGGCCAGTGCTCCTCTGAGTGTTGGTCCACCTCGTCAGCCGCCAGTGGCCACCAGGGGCAACTCTGGGCTGGCCTACCGGAAGTTTGGACAATATGAGTGTGCCCCGAGAATGAGATATGTGCAGCTCCTATCGGGATTTGTCGGCACATTCGGGCGGTGTTGCCGGATTTGTTTTAACTTGTCAAAGTGTCTTGTAGAACCGGGATACCGAGCCTGATCGGAATTTCTCGGGAGAAGGTCTATTCCTTCGTTGACCATGAGAGCTTGTCATGGGCTAAGTTGGGACTCCCCTGCAGGGATTTGAACTTTCGAAAGCCGTGCCCGCGGTTATGGGCAGATGGGAATTTGTTAATGTCCGGTTGTAGATAACTTGAACCTTAACTTAATTAAAATGGATCAACAGTGTGAGTTACCATGATGGCCTCTTCTCGGCAGAGTCCGGGAAGTGGACACGGTGTTGGGGTAATGTTTGCGCATGTTGCTCTCTAGTTTCTCGCTCGCACTTTGCCTCCTCTTCTCGCTCTCTTTTGCGAACAGTTTAGCCACCATATATGCTAGTCGCTTGCTGCAGCTCCACATATTTACCTTGCCTTACCTATAAGCTCAAATAGTCTTGATCACGAGGGTGCGAGATTGCCGAGTCCCTGTGGCTCACAGATTACTACTACACCAGATGCAGGGCCTGATGATTCTGTTCCAGATGACGCGCTTGAGCTCAAGTGAGAGTTTGACGAGGACTCACGCCATTACTATGTGTCTTTCCCTGATGATCAGTAGTGGGGCCCAGTTGGGGGTGATTGGGACCATGCCGCATGTTGGGTTATCTTTTATTTTGGCGCCATAGTCGGGCCATGAGTGTTTGAATGTTGTAATGCTATTTATGTACTTTGATTGACGTGGCGAGTGTAAGCCAACTATGTATCTCCCCTTTTATTATCTATATTACATGGGATGTTGTGAAGATTGCCTAACTTGCGACATTGCTTTCAATGCGGTTATGCCTCTAAGTCGTGCCTCGACACATGGGAGCTATAGCCGCATCGAGGGCGTTACAAGTTGGTATCAGAGCCTTCCCCGACCTTAGGAGCCCCATTGCTTGATCGTTTTTAGCAGCCGAGTTGTGTCTAGAAAAATGTTTTGAGTCATTTAGGAATTATATATCGGAGAGTTTAGGAATTCTTTTTACTCCCCAGTCTCCTCATCGCTCTGGTAAGGCATCCTGACGTAGAGTTTTGACTCTTCTCTTCTCAAATTTCACTAAAAAATTTTAGGATCACGCGGGTATCTTGGAATCGTTCCGATGGTTTTGTGACGAGAACATTGTTCTTGGTGCCTCCTGTCTTTAGGGGTTGTGGCAGTGTCCCGGGGAGTTGAGCTCTGAGGTGTTGTCGTCACAATTTTATCGTTGCAGTTCTGGAATACCTGAGTTTAGTACGCCGACATCGAAAATCTCTTTTATGCAGTTCGTTGGTGAGATAACCTCGACGCCACCCAGTACTGGGGCGGGAGTTCGGGAGTATCGCCATAACTTGTATAACGGATGCTTTTCGAAGGTTGAGGTAGATGGTTTCCGAAGTTTTTCTCGGTTATGTGTTGAAGGATGGATACAGCTGGATGTAGGATTTGCTAGATTTGGGTGAGATATTATGCTTCCCCTGTATCCCCAACACCTAATTGCATAACCGGAAAGGTTCGGGAGTTTCATAGGTGGGAATTCTTGTAGCTCTAGTTCTTCTTCCACGGATATTTGGTTTGAGATTGGGATTTCTTACCGAGTATTCGTTCTTGATCCGTACCTTGTTGATTTATTCCTCTACCTAAATTCTAAGTGGCTTCTCAATTTATGGATATGTGACCATTTCAAGAGGAATGCATTCATTCATTTTGTTCGGATGTGAAGACTTTATGTTGCAATTTCAACCTGTTTGATCCAGCTTCATTTTATCTGTCAATGTGCTAACGGTTGTCACCCTCTTCAGGATGGCTCCCGCTAAGAGCACCAATCAGAATCAGAATCAAGATCCGCCACCACCTCCACCTCCTTCGGAGGCATGGCAAGCTGTGATGGCCGCAACCAATGCAAACACATAGTTGATCATGCAATTCTTCAAGAGCGCAATCGAGCGAACCAAGGCAACAATCAGAATCACTTTGCTACACTCAACCAGTTCCTTGCTAACGGGCCAAAGACTTTCAGCAATTGTGTTGAGGCAACTGATGCTGACGATTGGCTCGTGGATCTGTGCAAGCATTTCGAGTGCAGTAACGTCAGGCCTGAGGACTTCGTCAAGTTCGCTTCCTTCCAACTCAAAGACAAGCTGCAGAATGGTTCCAGCAGTACAAGGATTCCAGAGGAGGCCGTGTGATTACCTGGGATGAATTCCGTCAAGACTTCAAAGCTCATCATATTCCTCAGAGCGTGGTTGAAAGCAAGCGTGAGGAATTCCGCAACCTGAAGCAAGGCTCTTTGTCTGTCTATGACTACAACAAGTTGTTTCAGAAGCTCGCTCCCTTTGCTAAGCAGGACATTCCCGACGAGAAGAGCATGATATACCAGTTCAGGGGTGGTCTCAGAGAAGAAATTCAGCTAGCTCTTGTTCTCTTTGAGCCCTTGAGATACGATGAGTTCTACAACATGGCATTGAAGAAAGAGGCCGCTCAACTGAGGTGTGATGCTTCCAAGAAGCGAGTCAGAGATGCTACTCCTTCTTCCTCTACTCAAGTGGCCAAGCAGCAGAAGTATTGGCTTCCTCCTCCTCCGTTCCGTCAGCTGTATCAGCATAAGAGCAAAGGTGGCAGTGGATCTTCCCACCCACCCAACCCTGGCTTTCAGAACAAGACTTCGTCTCAAGCTCCAAGATCGAGTGCTCCGTATCACCGTCCGCTTTCAGAGGTCACGTGCAACAAGTGCCAACACAAGGGTCACTATGCCAAGAAATGCTTCAGTCAGAGGCATCTCCCTCCTCCTCCTCCTATGAGATCGGCAAGTTTAGCTATGGTCAAGCATAACCCCAAGCACGCCAAGGTCAACTTGATGAACGCAGCCCAGGCAGAGGACTCGTTAGATGTCATCATGGGTAACCTTCCTGTTAACGATGTTCCTGCAAAAGTTCTTTTTGACACTGGTGCATCGCATTGTTTCATCTCGAAACCTTTTGCATCTAAGCATGAGTTGATTTCCCAAGTTATGCATACACCGTTAGCAGTTGTTTCTCCGGGTAGATGTTTTCTCGCTAACCACGAGGTTCCGGATATTTCTATCATGTTGGGTGACTTCAAGTTTCTGACTTCTCCAATGATCCTTGGTAACTCGGATATTGATCTTATTCTTGGGATGGATTGGCTATCTAAGAACAAGGCTCAGCTTGATTGTGCAGCCAGGCAGATTCAATTCGTCTGAGGATGTAATTGTCTTTGCCGCTCGTGATGATACCATCCGTCTGTTTTCTCTCAATGAGAAGGGTGAACTGGATGCTATCTCGCAAATTCCAGTCGTTTGCTAATATCAAGACGTCTTTCCAGAAGAGCTTCCAGGAATGCCTCCGCACCGGCCAGTTGAATTCGTCATTGATCTTGAGCCCGACACGGAACCTGTGTGCAAGCGTCCTTACAAGCTCGGACCTGAAGAGCTGAAGGAGGTGAAGAAGCAACTCGATATTCAAGAGAGAATGGGTCTCATCCGGCCTAGTTCTTCTCCGTGGGGTTGTGGTGTTCTTTTTGTGAAGAAGAAGGATGGAACGGACCGACTTTGTGTTGATTACCGTCCATTGAACAAGAAGACCATCAAGAACAAATACCCACTTCCCAACATCAACGAGCTGTTCGAACAACTCAAAGGTGCCCAAGTATTCTCCAAGCTTGATCTCCGTATGGGTTATCATCAGATTCGAATCCGTGAGCAAGATATTCCCAAGACGGCTTTCAGGACAAGCTATGGTTCATATGAATACACTGTCATGTCTTTTGGCCTCGTCAACGCTCCTCCGACTTTCTCTCGCATGATGAACTTCATCTTCAACGCCTACACCAATGACTTCGTTTTGGTCTATCTCGACGACATTCTGGTTTTCTCGAAGAACAAGGAAGATCATGCCAAGCACTTGCGTTTGGTACTCGATAAGCTGAGGGAACACAAGTTCTACGCCAAGTTCTCCAAGTGCGAATTTTGGCTCGATGAGGTTCTTTATCTTGGTCATATCATCTCTGCCAAGGGCATTGCGGTGAATCCTGAGAAGGTGTCTGCAATTGTGAATTGGGAACCTCCTCAGAACGTGAAGCAACTCCGTAGCTTCCTCGGTCTCGCAAGCTACTGTCGAAGATTCGTTGAAAACTTTTCTAAGATCGCGAAGCCTCTCTCAAATCTTCTCCAGAAGCACGTCAAGTACGTTTGGTCTCCGGAGTGTGACATTGCTTTCAACACTTTGAAAGAGAAATTGGTCACTGCTCCAGTTCTGACTCCGCCTGATGAATCCAAGCCGTACGACGTCTTTTGCGATGCCTCTCTCCAAGGTCTTGGCGCAGTGTTGATGCAAGAGAAGAAAGTTGTTGCTTATACCTCTCGCCAGTTGAAGCCCAACGAGAAGAACTACCCCACTCATGATCTCGAGTTGGCGGCAGTTGTGCATGCTCTTTTGACTTGGAGACATCTCTTATTGGGAAGAAAAGTGGACATCTTCACTGACCACAAGAGTCTCAAGTACATCTTCACTCAGCCTAATCTCAACCTCAGGCAGACTCGATGGGTCGAAATGATTCAAGAGTATAATCCGAGTATCGAGTATACTCCAGGCAAGGCCAATGTGATTGCTGACGCATTGAGCAGGAAAGGCTTATTGCAACAGTCTGATTCTCAAGCCTTATCAACCCGAGCTTTGTGAAGCTTTCCGCAAACTTAATCTGCAAGTTGTTCCTCAAGGTTTCCTCGCCAACCTTCAAGTCTCTCCTACCTTGGAAGACCAGATTCGCCAAGCTCAGCTTCTTGATGCTATGGTGAAAAAGGTGAAGATTGGGATTGCCAAGAGTCAACCCAAGTACAAGTGCTACCGCCTTGATGACAAGGATACTCTCTTCTTCGAGGATCGTATTGTTGTGCCCAAAGGTGACCTTCGTAAAGTGATCATGAACGAGTCTCACAATTCTCTCCTCTCCATCCACCCTAGGAGCACGAAGATGTATCAGGACCTCAAGCAGGCTTATTGGTGGACTCGAATGAAGCGCGAGATTGCTCAATTCGTGAATGAGTGTGATGTCTGCAGAAGAGTGAAGGCAGAACACCAAAGGCCAGCGGGTCTCCTCCAACCTCTTGCCATTCCAGAATGGAAGTTTGACCACATTGAAATGGACTTCGTGACTGGGTTTCCAAAGTCCAAGCATGGCAATGATGCTATATTCGTTGTCATCGACAAACTCACCAAAGTGGCTCACTTTCTGCCTATCAAAGAGTCAATCACTGCAGCTCAATTGGCGGAGCTCTATACCTCTCGAATTGTCTCTCTGCACGGTATTCCACAGGTGATCTCTTCAGACCGTGGCAACATCTTTACCTCCAAGTTTTGGGATTCTTTTCAGAATGCCATGGGCACCAACATCCGCTTCAGCACAGCTTTCCATCCTCAAACTAGCGGTCAAGTCGAGCGTGTCAATTAGATTCTTGAAGATATGCTCAGGGCTTGTGTGATATCCTTCGACATGAAGTGGGAGGATTGTCTTCCATATGCTGAATTCTCCTACAACAACAGTTTTCAAGCAAGTTCAGGCAAGGCCCTATTTGAAATTCTGTATGGCAGGAAGTGCCGTACCCCTCTCAACTGGTCTGAAACCGGCGAACGTCAGCTTCTCTGAAATGACTTAATCACAGAGGCAGAGGAAATGTGCAAAGTCATTTGAGATAACCTCAAAGCAGCCCAATCCCGCCAGAAGAGCTACTATGATAGTAAACACCGTGATTTGGCTTTCGAGATCGGAGATCATGTTTACCTCCGCGTCTCTCCAATGAAAGGTACTCGTCGCTTCGGTATCAAAGGGAAGCTTGCCCCCAGATACGTGGGACCTTTCAAGATCGTCAGCAAGAGAGGCGATCTCGCCTATCAACTCGAGCTTCCTTCAAACTTTGCAAATGTTCATGATGTGTTCCATGTCTCTCAGCTCCGAAAGTGCTTCAAGACTCCTGACCGCACCGTCAACTTCTTGGACATTGATCTCCAAGAAGATCTCTCTTATCGTGAGCACCCCGTTGCTATTCTTGAAGAGACTAAACGCAAGACTCGCAACAAGTCAATCAAATTCCTCAAAGTCAAGTGGTCACACCATTCCGACCGTGAAGCTACCTGGGAACGCGAGGATCACCTCCGTTCTGAGTACCCGGCGTTCTTTCAGCCCTAGATCTCAGGACGAGATCCTTTCGTAGTGGTGGAGTGTTGTAACACCCCGGATGTAATTTACCCAATATGTACTCCAACTCTTGCCGTTTCCGGCGTTAAGTTATTTTATTTTCTCGGCTTCGGGTTTTTGTCTTCGTGTGTTGTTGTCGTTGTCATGCATCTCATATCATATCATCATGTGCATTGCATTTGCATACGTGTTCATCTCATGCATTCAAGCATTTTCCTCGTTGTCCGTTTTGCGTTCCGGTGCTCCGTTCTCCTCCGGTGGTCATTTCTACCTTTCTTTCATGTGTGGGGATTAAACATTTCCGGATTGGACCGAGACTTGCCAAGCGGCCTTGGTTTACTACCGGTAGACCGCCTGTCAAGTTTCGTACCATTTGGACTTCGTTTGATGCTCCAACGGTTAACCGAGGGACCGAAAAGGCCTCATGTGTGTTGCAGCCCAACACCCCTCCAAGTTGGCCCAAAACCCACCAAAACCCTCTCCATCATCTAGAGCATTCGATCACGATCGCGTGGCCTCCATCGCCGCCCGACGTCATCTCCTCGCCCCGACGCTGCCCCCACCGCGCTGCTCCCTCTGGCCGCCAACCGCCGCCTCCTCTGGCCACCACCGCGGCGGATCCGGCGCCCCGACTTCCACTCCGGCGACCTCAAAGCTCCGGCCGGCCAACTTCGGTTACCGCGCATGAACAGTGCCCAGATCTGAGATCCACCTCGGTTGACTTTTGCCCCAAAACCCTTGTTATTTTGCTATGTTCATCGTGCTATAAGTTTGCATCCGTAGCTCCGTTTTGGGCATATAGCATATCAAAATGTTCATCTCAGACAGTGCATCATTTCATCATTTTCATTTGAGTTCATCTTGATGCCCGAAATGCTGTTACAAGAAGGCTATTTGAGATAATTGTCAGATCTGTTGCTCCAATTAGATATTTGTCATTTTTGCCATGATTATTGTGCATGTTATGCCCCCGAGCTCTTCATGAGTTTTGTTATATGTTTTGCCATCTATCCAGAGGTGCAACCCATGTATTTTTGTGATGCGTGTGGTGACTAGCACAAGCTTGCAAAGTGCAGCATTCGTTAATGCTGATTTCACGGACTTAGCATTTCCACTAAGTCCTTGAGCTGTTTATCTCATTATGCCATATGTTCCTGTTGTTTCCTAGTGATCCGTGCCTCTTTTGAGGATGATCAGTAAGGATGATTTGTTAACCTTGTAGTGCTCTATCCATCCATGTCTTTGTTTGCAATTATGGAGCACCCTAGGTTTAGTTAATCGAGCTCTACTTTTGTCATTTCGTGAATCTGGGCAGATTGTCTACTTGTTAGCGATTTTGCCGAGGATGTTGTAGTTGATCCGTGCATGCTATGTTATTGTTCTTGCCATCGCTAGCTTGTATTTTGTGTATTCTTGATGGGTGTATGCTTAGATTGTCATGACTTGCTCTGTAGTGAGTGCATCGAGCTCGTAAACATGCCTACTTGATATCTGTTTCAGCATGCTCCAGTTTTCACTAAGTCTGAGAACTGATGATGTTTTTGCCATGTTCACATGCTTGCAAATGTATTTTCTGATCCCTTTTGGCTCAAGGTCACTAAGGGACTTTTGTTAAGCTCTTTGAGTAGATCCATGCCATGCTTTACTTTGCCATGATCAGGTCCTGTAGCATATAGTTTTCATGCTCCAAAGAGTGCTATCTGATCCGAAATTCCAAACAAGTGTTAATTTCACTAAGTCTGAAATCTGTTTACCAAATGCATTTTTGCCATGCTTGTTTGAACCTGTTAATGGATGATTTGGCCGTAGCTCAGTGCTAGTCTTTTGTTAAGAATCATGAATGAATCCCTTCCATGTATTTGGATGCCATGTTTGTGTGCTGTAGCATGTTCATCTTGTTGCATTTAGATGGCTACTTGCTGTAAATCGCAGATCGTGGTCATATTTGGATTGCTTGCCATTTCCAAACCGTAACTCCGATTCCGGCGTTCTTTATATCGTTTTCAAGCGATTTCATCTCATATTTCCAGTGGCACACTTGGATTTCTAAGTTGAGGCCAGGTTCATGCATTCCTTTTCAAATCTTGCATATGCATCACATATTGCATCCCGCATAGCATACCATCTTTGCATCATATTGTTTGAGCCTTGCACGTGGTTGATTGTGTCCTTGTTGCTTGTTTGTCTTGTTTGGGTAGAGCCGGGACACGAGTTCGCTAACGAGGAGCCCGTTGAGTTTGCTTTCGAGGATCCAGTCAACTCTGACAACTTTGCAGGCAAGATGATCATACCCTCGAAATCACTACTATCTTTGCTTTGCTAGATGCTCGCTCTTGTGCTATGCCTATGCTACGATGCCTACCACTTGCTTATCATGCCTCCCAAATTGCCATGTCAAACCCCTAACCCACCATGTCCTAGCAAACCGTTGATTGGCTTTGTTACCGCTTTGCTCAACCCCTCTTATAGCGTTGCTAGTTGCAGGTGAAGATTGGAGACCGTTCCTTGTTGGAAAATTATTTACTTATTGGGATATCATTATTTTATCTTGTTATCTTAATGCATCTATATACTTGGTGAAGGGTGGAAGGCTCGGCCTCTCGCCTAGTGTTTTGTTCCACTCTTGCCGCCCCTAGTTTCTGTCATATCGGTGTTATGTTCTCGGATTTTTGTGTCATCTTATTTAACCCCCCCGGGCCAGTGCTCCTCTGAGTTTTGGTCCACCTCGTCAGCCGCCGGTGGCCACCAGGGGAAACTCTGGGCTGGCCTACCGGAAGTTTGGACAATCTGAGTGTGCCCTGAGAACGAGATATGTGCAGCTCCTATCGGGATTTGTCGGCACATTCGGGCGGTGTTGCTGGATTTGTTTTAACTTGTCGAAGTGTCTTGTAGAACCGGGATACCGAGCCTGATCGAAATGCATCGGGAGAAGGTCTATTCCTTCGTTGACCGTGAGAGCTTGTCATGGGCTAAGTTGGGACTCCCCTGCAGGGATTTGAACTTTTGAAAGCCGTGCCCGCGGTTATGGGCAGATGGGAATTTGTTAATGTCCGATTGTAGATAACTTGAACCTTAACTTAATTAAAATGAATCAACAATGTGAGTTGCCGTGATGGTATCTTCTCGGCGGAGTCCGGGAAGTGAACACAGTGTTGGAGTAATGCTTGCGCAGGTTGCTCTCTAGTTACTCGTTCGCGCTTTGCCTCCTCTTCTCGCTCTCTTTTGCGAACAGGTTAGCCACCATATATGCTAGTCGCTTGCTGCAGCTCCACATACTTACCTTGCCTTACCTATAAGCTTAAATAGTATTGATCGCAAGGGTGTGAGATTGCTGAGTCCCTGTGGCTCACAGATTACTTTCAAACTAGATGCAGGGCCTGATGATTCCGTTCCAGATGACGTGCTTGAGCTCAAGTGGGAGTTTGACAAGGACTCACGCTGTTACTATGTGTCTTTCCCTGATGATCAGTAGTGGTGCCCAGTTGGGGGTGATCGGGATCGTGTCGCATGTTGGGTTATCTATGTACTTGATTGACGTGGCGAGTGTAAGCCAACTATGTATCTCCCCTTTTATTATCTATATTACATGGGATGTTGTGAAGATTGCCTAACTTGCGACATTGCTTTCAATGCGGTTATGCCTCTAAGCCGTGCCTCGACACGTGGGAGCTATAGCCGCATCGAGGGCGTTACACTATGGCCATAAAGAAGCGAGAGTTTCGCAACTTACGCCAAGGAGGACAGACAGTTGGCCAGTATGTGGAGGACTTTAGTAAATTAGCACGTTATGCCCCAGATGACGTTGCTACGGATGCAGCTAAGCAGGAGAAGTTTCTGGAAGGACTGAATGATGACTTGAGCATGCAGTTGATGGTAGCCACCTTCAACAACTACCAGGACTTGGTAGATCATGCTATCATGATTGAAGGGAAGCAGCAGCAGATTGAGAATCGCAAGAGGAAGTATGGACAAGGGAAGCACACTTCAGGAGCTCCGTAGAAGCCACGTTTTACCCCTAGACCAGGAGGACATTTTCAGCATACCCATGGAGGAGGTAGCTCGCACAATCACAATGGCACCAAGAATGGTAATGGGAATGGAGGAAGCAACGGCCAGAACCGCACCAACCCATCGACCCCCGCCAAGAGAGACCTGAGCCAAGTCACTTGTTTTAAGTGCCAGAAGACCGGACATTATGCCAATGAATGTCCTGAATCTAGAATGGTAATGGCAATGGAAGCTCTGGGAAGAAGCCGAACCCTTTCAACAGGGGACAAGTGAACCACGTTAACGTGGAGGAGGTTGAAGAGCAGCCGGATGCAGTAATCGGTAAGTTTTTGGTTAAGTCATTTACTGCACTCGTTCTTTTTGATACTGGTGCATCGCATTCATACATATCAAGGGGATTTGTGGATAAGTATAACTTGCCCACCAAAGTTCTTAGAACACCTATGTTAGTAAGTTCCCCAGGAGTGGAGTATATGGCTAGCCAAGGATGTTTTCAAGTGCCATTAAGTATAGGTAGGCATGTGTTTCCCTCAGATTTGATAATATTGGAATCACAAGGTTTGGATGTAATTCTGGGTATGTATTGGTTGTCGATGTATGGAGGAAACATCGATTGCGCCAGTAAGACAATCTTGCTTACCACCCCAGAAGGGAGAAGGATCAAGTATGTATCCCGGCATGTGCCGAAGAGGACTCAAGTGAATTGTTTAACAGGAGTTGGGAAGGAGGAAGTACGAGTAGTGAAGGATTTCCCTGATGTATTTCCAGAAGAATTGCCAGGCATGCCACCGGATAGAGATATTGAGTTTTTGATTGAGCTTTTGCCAGGCACAGGGTCAATATCAAAGAGACCATATAGGATGCCTGCAAAGGATTTGGTGGAGATTAAGAAGCAAATTAAGGAGTTACTGGATAAAGGGTACATTCGCCCAAGTTCTTCGCCTTGGGGATCGCCAGTACTTCTAGTGGAGAAGAAGTATGGATCGTTAATGATTGTTGTCGATTATCGAGGATTGAATGAAGTAACCATCAAGAACAAGTATCCACTACCGATGATCAATGATCTGTTTGATTGATTGCAAGGAGCTAAGGTGTTTTCGAAGATTGATCTACGATTAGGATACCACCAATTGAAGATTCGAGAACAGGATATACCCAAGACGGCTTTTACCACCAGGTATGGGCTGTACGAGTATACCGTTATGTCATTTGGCCTGACTAACGCCCCTGCATATTTTATGAACATGATGAACAAGGTGTTTATGGAGTTCTTGGATAAGTTCATCGTAGTGTTCATTGATGATATCCCGGTTTACTCTGTAGGGGGAAACTGATCCACGAACACCTATGGGGCAGCGGACCGGGCCCCTTTCGGTTCGGCGGGGGGGGGGGGGGGGGGAGATCGCACGAAGAGCAGATCGAGGCGAAGCACACGAGCAGTTTACCCAACTTCGGAGCTCTCCGGAGAGATAACACTCCTACTATTGCTTGTTTGACTATCTTGTGTACTTGCTCTAGAGAGAGAGCGTAGTGTTTTTCTGGGTTCTGAACTAGTCGAACCTCGCGAACCAGTCGAACCGAACCTCCTCTATGTTGCGCATGGGCCTCCTTTTATACGCTAAAGGGGTCACCGACAGGTGGCAACGCAGAGAAGGGTACAAATGTAAAAAGTGAGGTGGTTGGTACAGTTACTTGTACAGTGCACCCTACCTAACCCTGACGGCAGGGGACAAGGGCATTAAATGCCCGTCTGAGTCGCCCAAACAGTGCAGAAAAGGACCGTTAGGGGCGCCACTGTTCGCCACGATGGCGATCTTGTCAGCTTCGCATGCCACTGTGCACCGCTGGCTGCACAGCCTCCCACCACGCGTGCCTGGAGAGGCCCCCAGAGCGACACGTTGGTGGATGCGCTGGAGTGTGGGCACAGAGTGGCCGCTGCTGTTATCTTGTCGGGTCCGGAGGCTTGTCGCTCACCGGGCCTCGAGGTACCTTGGTTGGTCTTCCCGGCAAGCTCCTCTTGCCGGGGCCTTGTTGCCTTGCCGGAGCGCGTGGTGCGTCGCGGCAAGTTCCTTGGATTGCCTCGGTTGGCCTTCCCGGCAAGCTCCTCTTGCCGGGGCCTTGTCTCCTGAGCTTAAATACTTTGTTCTTGAATGGCTCCAAGGGAACCACGGAGGATCTTGGTGTTAGCCCGGCAAGCCTTGCCGCGGGGTGCTACAACTGCCCGTGCACAAGTTCGGGGTACTAGGGTACCCCTATTCTAGTACACCGACATACTCGAAGAATGAAGAGGAGCATAAGGAGCATTTGCATTTGGTTCTTGGAAAACTCAGAGAACATCAGCTATATGCCAAGTTTAGCAAATGCGAGTTTTGGTTGAAGGAAGTTGGATTCCTCGGACACGTTATATCCGGAGAAGGTATAGCAGTAGATCCCACTAAAGTTGATACCGTGACCAAGTGGGAAGCACCAACCACAGTTGGAGAGATCAGGAGTTTTCTTGGACTAGCAGGATACTACTGGAGGTTCATTGA
The DNA here is from genome assembly GCF_018294505.1 of Triticum aestivum. Taxonomy (NCBI): domain Eukaryota; kingdom Viridiplantae; phylum Streptophyta; class Magnoliopsida; order Poales; family Poaceae; genus Triticum; species Triticum aestivum. The sequence continues at coordinate 33,116,738 of NC_057797.1, read as the reverse complement.
GAATTTCTCAAAGATTGCGAAGCCTATGACGGAGTTGTTGAAGAAGGATACCAAGTTCATATGGACTGAGGAATGTGAGGCTAGTTTCCAGGAGTTGAAGAAACGTTTGGTTACATCACCAGTGTTGATTTTACCAGATCAGACCAAGGATTATGAGGTCTATTGTGACGCTTCACGTCGAGGACTTGGAGCAGTGCTTATGCAGGAAGGAAGAGTTGTTTCATATGCCTCACGACATCTTAAGCCCCATGAGTTGAATTATGCTATGCATGATTTGGAGTTAGCAGCCATAGTGCATGCGTTGAAGACTTGGAGACATTTTCTGATTGGAAACCATTGCGAGGTGTACACGGATCACAAGAGTTTGAAGTATATTTTCACACAGAAGGAGTTGAACCTCATACAAAGAAGATGGTTGGAGCTCATCAAGGATTATGATATGAAATTGCATTATCACCCCGGAAAGGCTAACGTAGTAGTTGACGCGTTAAGCCATAAGAGCCATGTCAACACCCTAATGACGGGAGATTTACCAAGGGAGTTAGCCGAAAATCTTTGAGAGCTATGTTTGGAAATAGTTCCAAGAGGATATGTAGCAGCATTGGAGATTCAGTCAACTTTGATGGATAAGATTAGAGAAGCTCAAAAGGCTGACAAGGATATTGCTTCTATTAAGGAAAAAATGAGCAAAGGAAAAGGTAAGGGATTTCGTGAGGATGAGCACGACACCCTATGGTTTGAAGACCGTGTTTATGTGCCTAATGACTCGGAGATCGGGAAGTTAATTTTACAAGAGGCCCATGACTCACCGTATTTGATTCACCCAGGAAATACCAAGATGTATTTGGATTTGAAGGATATTTTCTGGTGGACAGGAATGAAGAAGGATATTGCAGAATATGTAGCAGTTTGTGATGTATGTCAGAGAGTAAAGGCAGAGCATCAGAAGCCAACCGGATTGCTACAACCATTGCCGATACCCGAATGGAAGTGGGATAAGTTAGACATGGATTTTATTACAGGATTGCCCAGAACACGTTCAGGCTATGACTCGATATGGGTTGTAGTCGATCGTTTGACAAAGGTAGCTCATTTCATTCCAGTGAAGACTACCTATACCAGTGCAAAGTTGGCAAAGATATACATGACTAGAATCGTTTGTCTGCATGGAGTTCCAAGGAGAATTGTATCAGATAGAGGAACCCAGTTTACCTCAAAGTTCTGGAATCAGTTGCATGAAATTTTGGGAACCAGATTGGAGTTTAGCACAACTTTCCACCCGCAGAAAGATGGATAGACTGAGAGAGTCAATCAGATTTTGGAGGATATGCTAAGAGCTTGTGCGCTAGATTACGGATCTAGTTGGGATGAGAATTTGCCATATGCAGAGTTCTCTTACAACAACAACTATCAATCCAGTTTGAAGATGGCCCCTTTTGAAGCTTTGTATGGAAGGAGGTGCAGGACCCCATTGTCCTGGGATGAAGTCAGAGACCGTCAGTTGTTTGGACCAGATCCGATAAAGGAGTCTGAACAGAAAGTGAAATTGATTCGCGATAGGCTCAAGGTAGCTCAATCTAGGTAGAAGAGTTATGCAGATTCTAAACACAAGGAGGCAGTTTACGAAGTCGGAGACCGAGTTTATCTTCGAGTATCACCACTTCGAGGGGTTAAGCGCTTTGGAGTTAAGGGAAAGTTAGTGCCACGTTTTGTAGGCCCATACAAAGTTTTGGAGCGTATGGGAGAAGTTGCCTACAAGTTGGAATTGCCCGAAGGATTGTCGGGAGTTCACGACGCGTTCCATGTTTCCCAGTTGAAGAAGTGCCACGCAGAGATGGCTGACATACCGCTGAGATATACGGTACCACTGGAAGCAATTTAGTTGGACAGTGATTTGACTTATGAGGAGAAACCAGTTAAGATTCTAGAGTATGCCAATCGAGTCACCCGCAGCAAGGTTATCAAGTTTTGCCAGGTTCAGTGGAGCCACCATACGGAGGATGAAGCCACCTAGGAATGAGAGGAAGATTTGCTGAAGGACCACCCTCACCTATTTTCTAGCCAACCCGAATCTCGAGGGCGAGATTCATCTTAAGGGGGGGGGGAGGTTTGTAACATCCCAAATTTTCAATTTGGAATGTTATACACTAGATCATCATTGCATATCATATTTATTGCATTTTGGTTGATCCTAGAAATTTTTCGCAACTCAAGGACCCTCGGAGAGAGTTGGGAATTTCGTTATTTTCATATTTGAGTTGTCTCAAATTTTGAAAATAGGATCATTTGATTTTATTTATTTTATCTTCAATTATTTCTATTACAAAAATATGATAGAGGGAATAAAATGACTTTCCCAAAATAAATAAATATTGAGGATTTAATAAAAAATCAAATAAGATTTTATTTTGGTTTTAGTTGCCATTTTATTTGAATTTAGGAAAAATGCGCATTTTTCAAAATTACATTTAGGCCCCAAATAAATATTCATCCTGTGCGGCTTGATTTTAGAAGCCGGGGAAAATTTATTTCGGAATTTTTAGAGTCCGTTTAGTATTTTTTTTGTTTTTTCTTCCGAGCGTAATTATTTAAAAAGACGTCTGAACCGACCTTGGGCCGTAACCGATCAGGACTTTCCTGGCAGGGCCTCTTATAAGCCGCGCCCCGCCCCCGCCCGAAGCCCAAGTCGCCGCCCCGCCAAACCCTAACCCTAGCCGGCCGCCGCGAGCCGCACCCCGCCGCCGCCGCTGCCGCGCCGCGCCGCCCTGCCGTCGCGCCGCTGCCCGCCGCCGCCGACCGCCGCCTGCCATCGCTGACCGCCACCCGCCGGATCCGTTAGCCGGAGGTAGTTTTTTTTGCCTTCGGTTTTTCTCGAAAAACTATTCGGTTTTCCGACGGTTTTGTTCGTTTTTTAGTTCCGTTTTTTAAATAGATCGGTTTTTTCCGGTTTATTTAATTAGCGAGCATTTGTCCGTTCGTTCGTTTTAACAAACGTTCGTCATTTTTCTTTTTCTCGGATTAAATCCACGATTTTTCTGATCGCGATGTCTGATCCGATTTTCGTTTTAGTCTAACTATTCGCTCGTTTATCGGAATCAGGCGATTCAAGCGCCTGGAGTTTCGTCTCGAAACCCTCTTTCCGATTAACCAACTTAAACAAGTTTTTGACACTGTAAAAATTGCCTTAGATCCAGAATAGTAAAAGAAGCCTGTTTCTTTTGCCGTTTGTCTTTCGTTGCTTCGTTCGATTTGATTCTTTCTGACAAGCGGAGTTCTTAAGTTGAACTTTCTGGTTAGATCTCTTATTTGAGTTTTACCTGTGCATTAGTTGAGTACTTATTGTATGCTTGTTTGTTTGTGATAGAGTACCCGGAGTGCGCCGCTTGCTACTTCGAATCGCTAGGTTTCCCGGATCATCAGCAAGGCAAGTAACACTTTGATCATGTTTACCCTCTACCCAGTTTTATTGCATTAGATCATCCTCACACATTGCATGATTAGGATCAAATTAAATTGTGGGTTCTGGGAAGTAGTTGAGGTAGTACCTATTACCTGTTATTATCAAACCTTTGGGAGTTACTTCTACGTTTGCTTATTATGCCCTGCGATGCTAGTAGACGTGGATTGGGTGAGTGAAATCCATGACAGATGTGAGATTGTTAATTAATGGTTTATCTAAGGTGGCAACTTAAATACACATCTGGGTGGATTGAGGCACCTGGGTATTCCAGCGATTGCCTGTTTTCTCTTATGGACCGCCACCCAGGCTCAAAGGGATCATGAGATTATTCATGCTAGAAACTTCCGTGTGCAGCCACAAGCTATTATGGGCTCTAGCATAGTTAATTAAGTTGTGCGAACTCTTACAGTGGTAGACTAGAAGATGTAGGGGAAAGTAGGTGTAACGGTCTACCCGATCATAAGGTGCTAGCGCTTCTGAAAGACTATGTCTCGGTCATCCGTTTCTCAAACACCATGTAGTGCGAGAATCCAAACGAAGGCGATCGAGTCTTGTGGGGAAAAGTGCGCAAACCTCTGCAGAGTGTATAAACTAATCATGGTTAGCCGTGTCCCCGGCTATGGACATCTTGAGTATCTAGTACCTGGATTATCATGTCAATCTCAACATGTTACTCTAAAATTAATTTTGTTGGGTTTTGTTTAATGATGATGCTTAATTGGGATTGAGAATGCTGTCAACCATTCTCAAAGTTTAACAACTACCATGATAGTTAAATAAAATATATTCCTTTGCAGTAGGGAAAAATTGGCTTTACTCAAAACTGTAACCATAGAGCTTTCCACCAGCCAAATATGCATATAGAATAGCTGTTTCATTCCATTACTCTCTATGTGTTACTTTGCCAGCATATTGCATGTGCTGACCCGTTTCGGGCTGCAACGTTAATGTTGCAGACTTTTCAGACGATGATTGAGTTTTTAGGTCGTGGTTCTATACTCAGTGATGCCGTTGGAGTTGATGGACTCACTTATCTTCCAAGCCTTCCGCTGTTATCGTTATTAGATGTCCTTAAGCCATATTTATTGTAATAAGTTCTCTTTTGAGACACTCGATGTAATAAGTGTGTGATTGCTACTCTATTATAAATCCTTCAAGTACTGTGTGGTGTCAGCATTACTGATCCAGGGATGACACCTGAGCACAGAGATTGGACCATTTGAGGTCTGGTCGCTACAACAGGGAATCGGCTTGAGGGCAAGCCGAAACTTATGGAGGGGGATTGTCAGCGACCATACTATGGGCCGACCCTATTTGCCTCGATCTGGCCCAGAAGATGGATCGCCTCCGACTACAAAAGGGCACATGGGTGCCCACCTAAGAGGCGGCTTGGATGGAAGGCTTCGGCCTGGCTGGCGATCTCCCTCTCTGTAGCGTGTTCTTCCTCTTCTGTTCCTCCTTCCTCTGCTTCCTCCTCCTGTAATTCTCGATTTGCAGCCAAACCATGGTGATTGAGTGAAACTAGTAGTTGGAACCTAACAATTGGCATCCGAGCCGTTCGATCCTCCTTCAAATTCCTCGAAAAATTCCACCAAAAATTTCTTCTCCATCCTCCGCTTGCACCCCATTCGATAGAATGCCAAGCCATAATTTTGCCTGCCCCGAGGGAGTTTTCCACGCCCGGATCAACGACGTTCGCCAGGCGGTCACTGTCGAGTCGATTCACGAGTTGTTCCATCGCTCCGGTGATGGGTACGTGATCTGCGCTTATGAGCGGGTGGTGGACGGGATGTACGACGTTGAGGCATATGTCGAGTTCCAGTCACGGTGGAGGGCGACCCGAGCTAGAGATGCCCTGGATGGCCATGCCATCTACGAAGGGTGTTGCATCCTTTCCGTGGAACTCCTACCACCGACCTACACCACCATCACCATGCTGGATGACGACGGGATGGCGCCGTCGTACTTCTACGACGACACTCCGTACGCGGAATGGGAGGCAGCGTTGGATGCGGTCTAGTGCCATGATGTGGTGCCTGATGCTTCCACTGACGACCTCCATCTCGGGGCGTCCATGGGCGCCATCAGCAAGACTCCGTCCGAGCTTGCCGCTCCTACAACATCAACCCCGTCAGCGATCACCAGCAATGCCATCCTGGAGCTCAGTGTGTATGACAAGGTGATGAAAGTCGACAACACCAACGACGCCACTATGACACCCACCACCTATTTGACGGGGTGCCCAAGCTGTGAAACACCCGAGGAGTAGGTGCTCACCTCATCTGCAGCACCACCTTCATTCAAGACTGCAGGTAGCATTGCCCCTGAGCCTGCTGCACCGGAAGCCATTATGATGCCGCTGCGTTGGCTGTTCCCTATCTTCAATCTGGACAACTTGGCACTCACTAGTTTCTCGACAAAGGTACCTGTCAAGGTCGATTTTCCTTTGACGTCCCAGTTCACCCAAGTCAATGATGGCAAAGTTGAGTCGTGGCCATTACCATGGCCATCCTTTGGATGCATCCAGGCATATACATTGGTACAGTTGGAAGAAGTTTTGAACCTCGCGATTGCTTCAGCTAGTTTACCTATGCAACATTCAGTTGGGTCGCTGCATGATTGGTATTTGTGCTTTACAAGATTCATACCCACTGATGCATTTTTTGCCGCGCATGAGATGCAAATTCTTGTCTGGATGAGGAGCTTATTAATTATATCAAGGGATATAGTCTATGAACCAGCTCATGCTGTGATTGGGGATTTGTTCTATGAGCTTCAGAGCAAGGAAATTCTATTACAAAGAATATATTGGCATCTGATTGTGGAAGTATGTTTGGAAGCACTGAGGTTTTCATGGCTGCCACTTCAAGGTAATATCTGTAGCCCACTCACAAATTTTCTTCTGAAGAAATCAATTGGCATATCTCTGCAATCCTATCGGGAAGGTACAAATTCTTTTGCGGTGATGTTGACACCAAGTCTGCAAATGTACGAGCATAAGAACAAATTCAGTTTACTGGAGCATGATATATCAGTGGTTCTCCGTGTTGCTCATGGTAGTATTGTAATACAGTGCATCCTTGTGCATCAGAAGATGCCCAATTGCAGTTTCGGAAACACATATAGAACAAAGAATTACATTGGAATAGTTGCATATGCAGACTTCCAATGGGCAACTACATGGTTCTTTTCCTTGGTGTGTTTGGCTGTATATAAGAGGTTCCATGGCATGTATTGTTCTGTTGCATGACATGACATCACCACTTCCAATAGTGCATCATTCTTCTTAAGGGGGCCTCCTTATTGTTTATGTCTTGGAGAAGATATGCTATATAGTAGCATTATCAGTGCACATATGGCATCTGCTTCGCTTGCAGAAAAGGGTTAGGCAGAGATGCTCATTTCTTGTTGCTCGGGTCCTCTTGCTCGGATTTAGTCCTGTTGATCTTTGAAACATTCGACTGGCGAATTGCCTGGCCACCCCCCTCTAGAGGTCATGTTCTTGTCTCCAGCTATATCAACTGCTTCAGTTCCTTCCAAGTTTACTTGGTTGTGGATCGCTTCTTGTTGGACTTGTTGGTTTTGTGTGTGGCTGAGCTCTTCACCTATAATTCTGAAATTTCCCAATGGATAATAGCTTGGTTTCTCAAGTTGGGACATTCTGCCAGTGCTATCATGTTGAAGCAAGCATTCTCTCAGTCACTGGAATTATGGCATATTACTGTTCTTGGTAGTTGAGGGAGTCCTGGATTAGGGGGTGTCCGGGTAGCCGGACTATACCTTCAGCCGGAATCCAGGACTATGAAGATACAAGATTGAAGACTCCGTCCCGTGTCCGGATGGGACTTTCCTTGGCGTGGAAGGCAAGCTTGGCGATGCGGATATTCAAGATCTCCTACCATTGTAACCAATTTTGTGTAACCCTAACCCTCTTCGGTGTCTATATAAACCGGAGGATTTTAGTCCGTAGGACAACTTCATCATACAACAATCATACCATAGGCTAGCTTTTAGGGTTTAGCCTCCTTGATCTCGTGGTAGATCTACTCTTGTACTACCCATATCATCAATATTAATCAAGCAGGATGTAGGGTTTTACCTCCATCAAGAGGGCCCGAACCTGGGTAAAACATTGTGTCCCTTGTCTCCTGTTACCATCCGCCTAGACGCACAGTTCGGGACCCCCTACCCTAGATCCACCGGTTTTGACACCGACATTGGTGCTTTCATTGAGAGTTCCACTGTGTCGTCGCAATCAGGAAGGATGCCTCTTCCCGTCTTTAAAGACGGCTCCATTACTAAGGGAGCCTTGGCTGTCAGCCAAACTCTCCGGCTAGGCGGTTTTCTCATGACCACCTGTTCGGCCGTTGCGCCGACAGTGACCTCTCGGGTCATCAAAAGCAATCTTCATGTCAGCTCGGAACTCGTCGAGCAGTTAGATCCAATGGAGCTCTCTTCCGTAAATGAGCTCTTGGATCGCATCGCCGCCTTGGGGGTCACTACAGATTATGACCATGTTGGGCTTAAACCCGATCTAAGAGAAATTAATTCTCCCCAAGTCACCCATCACATTGCCGTAGTAGAGGCATAGTGCGGCGAATCTTCATCTATCTTAAGGACTAGCTATGTCCGGATTCTAGATCCCTCCAAGCCTGATACCCGCGGAGGGGAGGATGTAACTCAAGACCTGAACTTAGAATCAGGCAACGGGCTAGATTCACTGGACAACATCCAAGAATCCAAGCCTCAGAGTTCGGAAACTCCTTGGCCTCTGAGTCTTAGATTGGGTGAAGTTCCGGATTTAATTACACCCACCCGCCCAAACACAAGCGATCTATCCCAAATCAGGCAAAAGCCCAAAGAAACAGTACATCATTACTGGGCAAGGTTCCTCCTGGTTATGAACATGATAAAGGACTGCCGCGAGGAAAACGCAATCTCAATCTTCTGCAATAATTGCACGGACAAGGGAATCCTCAATGCCACAGGTCGTCGTGATCTTACACGCTTCGCTGACTTGGCGTCCATAGTACAAAAGTACTGTGCGATGGAAAGCGCCCAGAAAACCGAAACTAAATTTTGGGACAATCCGGCCCTGAATGGAAACCTCGTCTGAAATAAAAGGGTGCATCATCATCAGACACCCGGGTTAAAAACCAAAAAACCAAAACCCTCTACAGGGCATGGAACCGTACTGGAAGGATGGCTTAATGGACCTTGTAAAATTCATAGTACAGAGGACGCCACACCTACTCATAGCCTTAGAACATGTTGGATACTCTGGCAGGTGGCCAAAAGGGGCGAAGATCTCCTAATTCCGGAGGCCGCAGAAAGCCACCTCAGGGACTCCAGTACAGTCTTAACAGTCTTCGAGACTTTCGCATCAAATAAAATGCGAAAAAGAACACTCCACAGCTTCGCCAAAGTCTATCAAGTAGCAACAATAAACCCATGGAGTGACACAACTATTACCTTTAATGCCAGCGATGAACCTAAATTCCGAATAGCTCGAGCACCAGCCGCATTGGTACTCGGTCCTATAGTGGACGACTTTCACCTCACCAAGGTACTCATGGATGGAGGCAGCGGATTGAACCTCATTTATGAGGAAACCCTTCAAAAAATGGAAATAGACTGGAACCACATTGAGTGAACCAGCACAACCTTCAGAGGAATAATCCCCAGTCGGGAAGCACGTTGTACAGGAAAAATCACACTAGATGTGGTGTTCGGCACGCCGGATAATTATAGGTCCTAAGAGGTCACATTCCAAGTGGCCCCGTTCAGCAGCGGATACCATGCTTTGCTGGGGTGGGAAGCGTTTACAATCTTCCAAGCAATACCCCATTACGGGTACATGAAGCTCAAGATGCCCGGGCCGAACGGAATCATCACTCTCGCTAGTGATCCGGACATAGCACTCCACGCCGAAAACAAGACAGCCGCACTGGCCCTTGAGGCACTGTCCGAAGCCCTAGCGACTGAGGAACTGACTACGCTGCGCTCCACGGTAAACAGGGACGATGTGATACTCGACAAAAGATCCAAGTCCACCTGCTTTAAACCAACAGATGAAATAGTCAAATTCCAGGTCCATCCAACGGACCCCAATAAAACAGCTTCCATCGGGGCACAATTAAACCCCAATGTAGACGCCGCACTGCGAGAATTCCTATGGGAGAACTGGGCCATTTTTGCATGGCACCCTTCGGACATGCCAGGAATCCCACGCAGGCTGGCCGAACACAGCTTAAATATCCTAAAAGGATTCAAACCTGTCAAACAAGCCCTTCGGTGTTTTTCTGAACCCAAGAGACAGGCAATGGGAGAGGAGCTAGCCAAACTATTGGAGGCCGGATTCATCAGAGATATAAAACATCCGAACTGGCTAGCAAACTTGGTGATGGTACCAAAGAAGGACAAATCCTGGCGCCTGTGCGTTGACTTCAAAGACCTCAACAAGGCCTGCCCAAAGGATCCCTTCCCCCTCCCCCGCATCGATCAAATTATCGACGCCACTGCAGGACATGATTCATTGTGCTTCCTCGACGCATACTCCGGTTACCATCAAATCAAGATGGCCGAGTCAGACCAAGCCGCAACGGCATTCATCACCCCATACGGCCCATTCTGCTTCAACACAATGCCTTTCGGGCTCAAAAACGCCGGCGCGACATATCAGCGCATGATTCAGACATGTCTGGCAAACTAGATCGGCAAAACACTAGAGGCATACATGGATGCTGTGGTTGTAAAAACAAGACATGTCGAATCTCTAGTAGACGACTTGAGGCTTACATTTGACAACCTCCGAGCATATGACATCAAGCTAAATTCGCTAAAATGCATTTTCGGCGTTCCAGCCGGAAAGCTCTTGGGCTTCATTGTATCCGGTAGGGGAATCGAAGCAAATACAGCCAAGATCCGAGCTTTGTCACAATTGGATACCCCAAAGGACCTCAAACAAATACAAAAATTAACCGGATGCGTGGCGGCTCTAAGCCGCTTTATCTCCCGGTTGGGAGAAAAGGCGCTACCCCTCTATCGCCTCCTTGGGCGCACCGAACACTTCGAGTGGACGGACGCCGCCACGGTCGGACTCGAGGAAATAAAAGCCATATTGGCAACAAACCCCGTCCTGGCCGCGCCAAACATCGGCGAACCAATGCTATTTTACATTGCAGCAACCCATCAAGTTGTCAGCGCAGTACTCGTCGTCGAGCGGGAAACGGACGGACACAAACCCCCCCTTCAAAAGCCAGATTACTATGTGTCCACTGTCCTCACCCCATGCAAATCATGGTACCCACAGTATCAAAAGATTGCATATGCGGTATTCATGGCATCCCAGAAGCTACGCCACTACTTTCAAGAGTGTTCAATCATAGTAGCATCGGAAGTACCACTCAATGATATTATAAACAACCGTGACGCAACGGGCCAGATTGCAAAATGGGCCATCGACCTCCTCCCATTCGACATAACTTATAGGCCACGGCGAGCTATCAAGTCGCAAGTTTTGGCCAACTTCATCGCAGAATGGACGGAGGCCGAACTCCCTAAAGAGTACGGCACATATTCAAACTGGATAATGCACTTTGACGGTTCCAAAATGTTGGCCGGACTAGGGGCTGGCGGCGTTTTGACGTCCCCCACAGGAGACACAGTTCAATATGTACTCCAGATTATGTACACGGACTCCAATAATGCAGCCGAATATGAGGCCCTTTTACATGGTCTCCGGATGGCAGTATCCATGGGCATTCAACGCCTAGAGGTGCACGGGGATTCGAACCTCGCGATATCCCAAATAAATGGAGACTTCGATGCCAAGGATCCAAAAATGGCAGCTTACTGCAACGCCGTCCTCAAAATGTCAGCTCGGTTTGAAGGGCTCGAATTTCACCATATAGCCCGAGAAAACAATCAGGCGGCAGACGTCCTGGCACGCATCGGCGCAAAACGCGATGCGGTCCCCCCAACATCTTCCTGGAAAGGCTGTTCAAGCCATCCGTAGTATGGGAAGGGGAACATGACAATATCAGTCCGGACCCAACCACACTGTCCGGCGCCGAACAATCTGATATAATCGGAGGCTCTGCCAATGAAATAACAACCTCAGCCCACGTACTAATGGCCGTTATCGCCCCGTGGACAGAACCATTCCTAGCCTACCTTACTAGGCATGAACTCCCAGAGGACCAAAACGAGGCACGCTGTATAGTGCGGCGATCTAAAGCCTATAAAGTCCACGAGGGAGAACTTTACAAGAAAAGCACTACCGGAGTCCTTCAAAGGTGCATCTCCGAAGAGGAAGGGCGGAACCTGCTGGCTAAAATTCATGCCAGACTCGGTGGCCATCACGCTACAGCCTGGTCCCTCGTAAGCAAGGCTTTTTGTACATGCTTTTATTGGCCGACGGCCCGGGCGGACGCTCAGGACTTGGTCCATAAATGCGTCGGTTGCCAGCTTTTTGCAAACCAAAGCCATATGCCACCCACCGCCCTCCAAACTATCCCCATCACTTGGCCTTTCGTGGTCTGGGGGCTTGACATGGTGGGACCCCTTAAAGGTGGAACCCACAAGAAAAAATACTTACTGGTCATGGTGGATAAATTCACCAAATGGATAGAAGCCAAGCCTGTTAAGACGGCCGAATCCGGACCTGTAATAGACTTTATATCTGGGGTCGTACACCGTTATGGCGTCCCCCACAGCATCATCACCGATAACGGCACGAACTTACGGCCGATGACGTAAAACTCTGGGGCAAAAACATGGGCATCAAGCTCGATTATGCTTCCGTCTATCACCCACAAACTAACGGTCAAGTCGAACATGCAAATGGTCTCATCATGAGCGGCATCAAACCCAGATTAGTGCGGTCCCTCAAGGAATCTAACACGCACTTGGTAGAGGAGCTCGACTCTGTAATCTGGGGGCTGCGGACCACGCCGAACCGCACCACCGGATACACACCATTTTTATGGTGTACGGTGCAGAGGCAGTCTTGCCCTGCGACATAATTCATGACTCACCTCGAGTGCGCATGTACGAAGAAAGGGAGGCCGAGCTCGATCGGCAGGACAGTTTGGACGCCTTAGAGGAGGAGCGCGACGTGGCAAAAGCCCGTTCCGCATTCTATCAATAGCAGGCTCAAAGATATCAAAGCAGAGAAGTGCGGGCCAAAAGCTACAATGTTGGCGAATTAGTTCTACGCCTGCCGGACAAGAAAAAGGAGAAGCTGAAGCCCAAGTGGGAAGGTCCCTTCATAATCGACCAAGTCCTGACTGGTGGAGCATACCGCCTGCAAGATGCGTCGGATAACCGACTCGAGCCGAACCCATGGAACGCAGCCCGTCTCCGAAGATTCTATGCCTAGCGCCGGACTCTGTGTTTGTCTCCTTCCTCTGTCCATTTTTTACATTTTTTGTCTTACATTTCTATCCTTCCCCTCTTCTCTTTTATAGCCCTTAAAGACTCCTCAAGTGAAGTGCTACTCGCGCTCATTAAACCTGGGGGCTTCTTTAACAGAAGCTTATTTATACGGGCTTCACGCCCACCACATGTGTCAAACTTCCGCATGTACCTTTTCTTCACCATTATATGCATCGATATGACTTAAGTTTTGGCCAAGCTGGGTTGCCTGGCTCCTGTGCTTACCCCTACGTTCCCGATTGTTCGGCTAGGTGGTAAAGGGAGCACCTCTACGATTGTTACTGCCGGATCAGCCGGATGTGTACCTCAGATTGGGTGAAGCCGAAAGCTAGCGTTCTTAAGGGAATATTCGGTCAGTGAACTAAAAGATGACCTTTTTTACTTATTTATGTATATGCCCCCAGATGATTTTCCTGCGTTTGCAGTCCGGACATGCACTTTAGGGCATGCCTCCCAGAGAAAGGAACCCCTAACGGAACTATTCTCTCTGGAAGGTGTTTCTTACTAACCATGTAATATAACACAACTAGTTGGGCACTTGTCTGATAAAGCACTAATGACCCCTACGCCTAGTCTCCATGCATACCCCGGTTCTTACATAATCGGTAGGGTATTCAGACACACTCCGGACCGTCAGGTCCTGAGGTTGAAGCGAAAAGGTCGGCAACGACAAACGATCTACAATCCGGCTAGAAGGCATTACACATGTCAATTAAAAATTACATAGTCACTCCGAGAGATTATATTCCTCTTCAATACCATCTAACAGGCTGTCTAACTTACAGTCCTGCTGGGAATACTTTGCGGCCAATTCTACTTGGCCATACACTAAGGTTACAGGGATCTCCTTCCCGTCAGGCCCCACAGGTCCGACCTCGGCCATATGGTTTGGGTCAGACTTCGTGTACCATGTCTTCACCATGGCCCAGGCCTCCCTAGCGCCTTGTCGGCAGGCCGATATCTTCCACAACCGGAAGCACCGCCGAGCTCCCTTAAGCTTCTCCGAAAGCTCTCCAAGGCCCTCGGGCATGGAGTGGGAAGGCCATAAGGCTTGGGCAACGCCTCGCATCGCCTGCCGAACTCGCTCGTGCAGTTGCGAGAGCTCGGGAAGAAGGTCACCCGTAGAACCGGGCATATCCTCTGCAGGACGACCCATTAGCATACCTACAGACATTACTCTGTTAGTCGACTTCCTCGCCGAACTCTTTTCTTTCAAAGATTCGCTTAAGCACTTACTACATATGCCACGTCGAAGCCGCTGATTCTCCTTAGTAGAGTCCGACAGCTGGCCACGAACATCTTTAAGTTCAACGTCCAGCTTGGTGTTGGCATCCTGAAGCTCATTCTTCTCCCGCCTCACCCTTGTCAACATACTCTCATCGGCCTTTAGCCGGCGTAAGAGTTGTTGCCTCTCCGGATCCAGTCCGGCGCCATCTGCAATATGATTTGGCAGATTCATACCCACGCCGCACTTCGCAAGATATTAATCTTTCGAAGTGTATCTTACCAGAGGGGGTCTCTTTAGGCTCCCCTGCCGCGGCTAGTGCGGCCTCCAGTTGGGCTTTGCACTCTTTCAGCTCCTGGGACAGTACGGTATTCTTCTCTGTAAGAACCTGCGTCACAAATGATCCTTAAACCAGTTACTCTAACTGTTTCAAGTCTCGGGGGCTACTGGTATATACATATATATTTACCAAAATTTTCTTACCCGTATGTCTTTTACATATTTCTCCGTGGCTCTAGTTAAACCATTTTGAGCGGCATGGAGGTACGCATCTCCCAAATTGAAGCCATCTAATGCCTCTCGAGAGAAACAAGCGTCGCGAAGAACTGTCCGGCGACGCCTGTGGTTCATGGCACTCTCCACCTCGGAATTGGTGGCAGACAACCTGTCCGCATCCTCTGTCGGAGGAGCGTCCGGTGCGCGCCTCGTGTTCGCTCCCGCTTTCGGGCCAGGCGTTGGAGCCTGGCTGGTGGAGGCGCGGTTGGCAACCTCTCCGGATGTAGTCCGGTGAGGTCTCTTCATCCTGAAGATAGCACGGACATTAATATGCCCTGAAGAAATAACACCAGGGAAAAAGAGGATGCGCTATACCTTTGCGCCGGCATCCCAGTCCGGACTACATTCCTTTTTGCCCCACGGGGCCCTGCGGCCCCTCGTTGGCTAGCCGCCGCAGGTTCGCCCTCCCGCCTTGGAAACCTCCCCTGCAAATCACGGTCGTTGTTAGGAAAACTGAAATGCGTGAGAATGGATTCCTTCTCAAAGGGATGAGACTCCGCTCTCTGTTACCTGGGAGGCCGGGATTAACCCTAGGTAATCAGCTATAATGGCCACCAAGGTATTGTCCTTGCTTAACTGATGAAACACCCCGTCAATCAACTCCAGCGATATATCCGGATCCTCTTCGGAGTCCGGATCGAGGGACCGTTCTAGATCCTCGGGTTGTGGGGGACGGCTGTGTATATCCTTTACTTCCTGACGCAGTTCCTGCATTGAAATCGTTGGACTACATATTTAATCATGGGAATATAAAGCGGATGGGCAGGCACAATTGTTCACTTACCCAACTTGGGGGGTTGTACATACTAAATCCGCCCGCGGGTTGACGCGGAGGAATTCCTCCTCTTCTCCCTTGTACAAAGAGGATAAGATCTTTACTAGAGCGGCAGCTGAGGCTGGCCCCTTACGATCGTAACGGGTGGCGTCATCCTCCTTGTTAAAATCCCACATGGGGTGGCCTCTATATTGAAGCGGCTGCACCCCCCGCATAATGCATGCGTCCATGACTCCAATCATGGTTAGTCCGGAATGAGCCAATAGTCTTATCCGGCCCATCAGGCGAAGGACGTCCCTGTCGCTTTCTCTCTGAGAGCTCCACGGACGCTAGCTCAGGCGTTTCTTTAAGGGAGCACTATTGAATTCAGGGAGACCGACCCGGATAGGGTCCGGTAGTGGGACATCATCTATATAAAACCATTCCGAAGGCCAGTCCTCGGACGCCTTCTTTGGGGTTCCGGATAGATATCCAGTCCCGGCGATATGCCACACTTCGTCTCCGTCCACTTGATATATAGACCCCTCTTGAGAGCGGGGCACCAGACAGAATAATCTCTTCCATAGCGCGAAATGAGCCTCAACCCCCAAGAATAGCTCGCAAAGAGTGACGAAGCCCACGATATGCAATATAACAGCGGGCGTGAGATCGTGCAGCTAGAGGCCGTAGAACTCCAGAAGCCCACGGAGAAATGGATGGATTGGAAATCCAAGTCCTCTTACTAGATAAGGGACAAGGCACACCCGCTCTCCTTTGGAGGGACTGGGGGTCCTCTCCGCTTGCTCTCCGCCATTATAGGTGGCGAGTCCGGCTCGGACCGGGACCATATAGGCCTGAGGGAGAAATCCCTTGGCCTGAAGCGACACTAGCTCGCTGTGCGGGATGGAGCACCTCTCCTAGTCTCCAGGTTTAGGACTGGAAGGGCGAGAGGAGAAGCTACGACGGCTGGCCATGTTGGAATGAACCTTTGCTGGAGGCGCTCTGATGATTACTCGCGGAGAGGAGAAGGTGTGGTTTGGATCTGAATCCCCATCCCATTAAATAGGTGGCTCGTTTATGCGGCTAGGGGTGTGAATGTAAAAACACCCCGACTTTTCACATTCGTTTGACACGTGGAAGACGGCCATTATTGGGCGTGGAAGCCAAGGTGCACTATATTATGAAAATCGGACAATATTCAGCAGGTACACGTAATTTGGAGAAGAACCCGCCTTGCAATGCCGAAGACAATCTGCGTGCCGGACTCGTCGTCATTGAAGCCTGGTTCGTGGGCTACTGAGGGAGTCCTGGATTAGGGGGTGTTCGGGTAGCCGGACTATACCTTCAGACGGACTCCAGGACTACGAAGATACAAGATTGAAGACTCCGTCCCGTGTCTGGATGGGACTTTCCTTGGCGTGGAAGGCAAGCTTG
Organism: Triticum aestivum; assembly: GCF_018294505.1. Lineage (NCBI taxonomy): Eukaryota > Viridiplantae > Streptophyta > Magnoliopsida > Poales > Poaceae > Triticum > Triticum aestivum. Next base: position 33,099,872 of record NC_057797.1, on the reverse strand, counting down.
GCGATGCGGATATTCAAGATCTCCTACCATTGTAACCGACTTTGTGTAACCCTAACCCTCTCCGATGTCTATATAAACCGGAGGGTTTTAGTCCGTAGGACAACTTCATCATACAACAATCATACCATAGGCTAGCTTTTAGGGTTTAGCCTCCTTGATCTCATGGTAGATCTACTCTTGTACTACCCATATCATCAATATTAATCAAGCAGGACGTAGGGTTTTACCTCCATCAAGAGGGCCCGAACCTGGGTAAAACATTGTGTCCCTTGTCTCCTGTTACCATCTGCCTAGACGCACAGTTCGGGACCCCCTACCCGCGATCCGCCGATTTTGACACCGACAATAGTACTTTGAAGACAAGCACTAGTATAAAACAGGGCTTTGGTCCAGGCCGGGTCAGCCCATTAGTCCCGGTTCAGTACAGAACCGGGACCAATGGGGGCATTGGACCCGGTTCGTGAGCCCAGGGGGCTGGCCGGGCCACATGGGCCATTGGTCTCGGTTCATCTGGACCTTTTGGTCCCAGTTGGTGGGACGAACCGGGATCAATGGGCCTCACTCCTGGCCCACCATCATTGGTCCCGGTTGGTGGCTTGAACCGGGACCAAAGGCTCCCCTTTAGTCCCGGTTCATGCCACCAACCGGGACCAATGAGGTGCCTATATATACCCCCTCGCATAAGAGCAGAGCACACTGCTCTATTTTTTTCTGGCCGAGGGGGAGAGGGCTTGGTGGTGCTCTGGCTCACCTCCTATGCACACAAGGTGTTCGATGGAATGCCCGAGCCACACTACTTAAGCTTTCTCCTCTCCAAGCTCGACCTCCAAGCTCCATTTTCCACAATATTTGACTAGGTTTAGCGGTCTGTCACGCCCCGTCCCCGTCTTCACCGCCGTCGATCACCCGCGCCGAGCTCATCGCCGGCACCACCGTGGTGAGCCTCTTGTTCTTATCTTCTTTCTGAAAGGAAAAATATTCTTACTTGTATGTTTACATAGATACTTGTATTATTTTCTTACTTTTATTATTGCATCTTATATAGTGCGATGGTTTTGGTATCGGCCCCCGTCGGCCCTCGTCCTGTCTATGATTCGGATGTGGTATATATATTATCTTTATAACTATTAGTTCATTTATTGTTTATGAAAATTATGCCGACCAACGTGACATAGATTTTATTTATGTAGGATGTATGTGAATCGGAAATGCCAACCGACCCTATTGTCGAGAGGTTAAATTTAGTTGAAGAAGAAAACAATTTGTTGAAGGAAAAAATAAAAAAAATTGAGGAGGAGAAGATGATATTGGAGTTGCATGTTGCGGATGTCGTCGATGATCACAAGATCAAGATGGATGCAATGCGCTTGAAGATTATAAAGATTAGAAAATATGCCATTCATACCAAGGCTTGGTATCATTATGCCATTGGATCAATTGTTACCTTGATTGCAATTATGATCGCATTTGTTTTCGCATTGAAATGTTTTACATAGTTTCAATGTATGGTTTAATTAATTAGATGCTCTGGAGAGCTATATGTTGTTAGATGAGAACTATGTATGCACTTTGGTTTTAATGTGATGATGAACTTCTATTAATTTGGACACTTAATTATATATAATGCATGCAGATGAACCGGCAATGGATGTACGGTGACAGACACACCTGCGAGTACATTAAGGGCGTGCATGAGTTTCTCGATGCGGCTGAGGCAAACAAGCAGAATGGTTTTATGTGTTGTCCATGCACTGAATGTGGGAATACGAGGTCTTACTCTAACCGGAAAATCCTTCACTCCCACCTGCTTTACAAGGGTTTCATGCCACACTATAATGTTTGGACGAGGCACGGAGAAATAGGGGTTATGATGGAAGACGGAGAAGAAGAAGATTACGATGACAACTATGTGCCCCCTGCATACGGTGATGCCGCAACGAGGGGAACTAGTGAAGATCAAGAGGAACCAGACGATGTGCCCAATGATGCTGCAATGGGTGAAGCTGCTGAAGATCAAGAGGAACCAGACGATGTGCCCGATGATGATGATCTCCGTCGGGTCATTGTCGATGCAAGGACGCAATGCGAAAGTCAAAAGGAGAAGCTGAAGTTCGATCGCATGTTAGAGGATCACAAAAAAGGGTTGTACCCCAATTGCGAAGGTGGCAACACAAAGCTCGGTACCGTACTGGAATTGCTGCAGTGGAAGGCAGAGAATGTTGTGGCTGACAAAGGATTTGAGAAGCTACTGAAAATATTGAAGAAGAAGCTTCCAAAGGATAACGAATTGCCTGACAGTACATACGCAGCAAAGAAGGTCGTATGCCCTCTAGGATTGGAGGTGGAGAAGATACATGCATGCCCTAATGACTGCATCCTCTACCGCGGTGCATACAAGGATCTGAACGCATGCCCGGTTTGCGGTGCATTGCGGTATAAGATCAGATGAGATGACCCTGGTGATGTTGACGGAGAGCCCCCCAGGAAGAGGGTTCTTGCGAAGGTGATGTGGTATGCTCCTATAATACCACGGTTGAAACGTCTGTTCAGTAAGGAAGAGCATGCCAAGTTGATGCGATGGCACAGTGAGAACCGAAAGAAAGATGGGAAGTTGAGAGCACCCGCTGACGGGTCGCAGTGGAGAAAAATCGAGAGAAATTATTGGGATGAGTTTGCAAAGGACCCAAGAAATGTATGGTTTGCTTTAAGCGTGGATGGCATTAATCCTTTCGGGGACCAGAGCAGCAATCACAACACCTGGCCCGTGACTCTATGTATATATAACCTTCCTCCTTGGATGTGCATGAAGCGGAAGTTCATTATGATGCCAGTTCTCATCCAAGGCCCTAAGCAACCCGGCAACGACATTGATGTGTACCTAAGGCCATTAGTTGAAGAACTTTTACAGCTGTGGAATGGAAACGGTGTATGTATGTGGGATGAGCACAGACAGGAGGAATTTAACCTAAAGGCGTTGCTGTTCGTGACCATAAACGATTGGCCCGCTCTCAGTAACCTTTCAGGACAGACAAACAAAGGTTACCACGCATGCACGCACTGTTTAGATGACACTGAAAGTATATACCTGGACAAATGCAGGAAGAATGTGTACTTGGGCCATCATCGATTTCTTCCGACCAACCATCAATGTCGAAAGAAAGGCAAGCATTTCAAAGGCGAGGCAGATCACCGGAAGAAGCCCGCCATGCGTACCGGTGATCACGTAGTTGCTATGCTCAATGATTTACACGTAATCTTTGGAAAGGGTCCCGGCGGACTAGCTGTTCCGAATGACGCTGAGGGACACGCACCCATGTGGAAGAAGAAATATATATTTTGGGACCTACCCTACTGGAAAGACCTAGAGGTCCGCTCTTCAATCGACGTGATGCACGTGATGAAGAACCTTTGCGTGAACCTGCTAGGCTTCTTGGGCGTGTATGGCAAGACAAAAGATACACCTGAGGCACGGGAGGACCTGCAATGTTTGCACGAAAAAGACGGCATGCCTCCGAGGCAGTATAAAGGTCCCGCCAGCTACGCTCTTACGAAAGAAGAGAAAGAAATCTTCTTTGAATGCCTGCTCAGTATGAAGGTCACGACTGGCTTCTCGTCGAATATAAAGGGAATAATAAATATGCCAGAGAAAAAGTTTTAGAACCTAAAGTCTCATGACTGCCACGTGATTATGATGCAACTGCTTCCGGTTGCATTGAGGGGGCTTCTACCGGAAAACGTCCGATTAGCCATTGTGAAGCTATGTGCATTCCTCAATGCAATCTCTCAGAAGGTGATCGATCCAGAAATCGTACCAAGGCTAAGGAGTGATGTGGCACAATGTCTTGTCAGTTTCGAGCTAGTGTTCCCACCATCCTTCTTTAATATCATGACGCACGTCCTAGTTCATCTAGTCGACGAGATTGTCATCCTAGGGCCCATATTTCTACACAATATGTTCCCCTTTGAGAGGTTCCTGGGAGTCCTAAAGAAATATGTCTGTAACCGCGCTAGGCCAGAAGGAAGCATCTCCATGGGCCATCAAACAGAGGATGTTATCGGGCTTTTGTGTTGACTTCATTACTGGTCTTAAGAAGATAGGTCTCCCTAAATCGCGGTATGAGGGAAGACTGACTAGAAAAGGCACTCTTGGAAGTGACTCAATAATATGCAGGGACGGATATTCTTGGTCTCAAGAACACTACACAGTTCTACAGAACTCTACCTTGGTGACCCCGTATGTCGATGAACACAAGAACAGTCTGCGCTCCAAACACCCGGAGTAGTGCGACGACTGGATTACATGTGAACACATCAGAACTTTCAGCAGTTGGTTGGAAACACGTCTCAGAGGTGACAACACTGTTTGTGATGAGTTGTACTTGTTGTCCAGGGGACCATCTTTGACTGTATTGAGTTACAAAGGATACGAGATAAATGGGAATACATTTTACACGATCGCCCAAGATCAAAAGAGCACCAACCAAAACAGCGGTGTCCACTTTGATGCAGCAACCGAGAGCGGAAAGGACACATATTATGGTCACATAGTGGACATATGGGAACTTGACTACGGACCTGATTTTAAGGTCCCTTTGTTTAAGTGCAAATGGGTCAATCTGTCAGGCGGCGGGGTACAGGTAGACCCATAGTACGGAATGACAACAGTGGATCTGAAAAATCTTGGGTACACTGATGAACCGTTCGTCCTAGCCAATGATGTGGCACATGTTATCTATGTGAAGGACATGCCTACCAAATCGAGAAAATGAAAAGATAAGGAAGCGAATACATCATACGATGAGCCAAAGCGCCACATAGTTCTTTCAGGAAAAAGGGACATCCTGGGAGTGGACGGCAAGACAGACATGTCTGAAGATTATGAAAAGTTTCATGAAATTCGTCCCTTCAATGTCAAGGCTGACCCAAGCATCCTGATAAACGATGAAGATTATCCATGGTTACGGCGCAATAAGCAAATGACACAAGCGAAGAAAAAGTGAAGACTTTCTCCCGCAACTATTATGAAGATACCATGCCAACTTTGTAACACACGAGTATGCTATGCCAACTTTTTCAGAGTTCATTTGAAAACTATGAATTTAGGTCGAATTTTCTCTATAGGTGCATCTATGTTCATTTTTTTAGTAAAGTTAATCACAAACTTGTGATTCACACAAATTTCAAAGAACTCAAATTTTAACTATTCAAATTTGAAAACAAATGGCACTAGCAAAAAGTTAATAATTTTTCTAAAACTAATGACACTAACAGAAAGTTTATAATTTTGCTGACCTAAAAGCAAAAAGAAATAAAAAAATAAAGCAAAAAACAAAAGAAAATAAATAATCTAGAAAACAAAACAAAAAATCTGGAAAACAAAATATAGCAACAATAAGTATTTTTTTGTAAATAGAAACAAAATAAAATAAATAAAGCAACAAAGAAAACTAAAAAACTAAAAAATCATTTTCAAATTTGAAAACTAATGGCACTAACAGAAAGTTTATAATTTTTCTAAAACTAAAAGGAAAAATAATAAAAAAATAAAGCAAAAAACAAAAGAAAATAAATAATGCAGAAAACAAAACAAAAAAACTGGAAAAAAATAGCAACAATAAGTATTTTGTTGTAAGTAGAAACAAAATAAAATAAATAAAGCAACAAAGAAAACAAAAAAACTAAAAAAGTGTTTTCAAATTTGAAAACTAATGGCACTAACAGAAAGTTCATAATTTTTCTAAAACTAAAAGCAAAAAGAATTAAAAAATAAAGCAAAAAACAAAAGAAAATAAATAATGCAGAAAACAAAACAAAAACTGGAAAAAATAGGCACTAAAAGCAAAAAAACAAAAAATGTGTTTTCAAATTTGAAAACTAATGGCACTAACAGGAAGTTTATAATTGTTCTAAAACTAAAAGCAAAAAGAATTAAGAAATAAAGCAAAAAACAAAAGAAATTAAATAATGCAGAAAACAAAACAAAAAAACTGGAAAAAAATAAAAAATAGCAACAATAAGTAAAGAAAACAAAAAAAATGCCTCCTACTGAGCCCCCACGGCCTGAATACGACTAGAAACCCTACCATGGGCCAGGATTCAGGCCCGTAGGAGACCCAGTAGGCCCACAGGCTCAGACAGTGGATTTAGGCCCGTAAGCCTGCAGTAGAGAGGAGCTTGAAGTGGTCGGCTCAGCAGAGCTTATAAACCACTCCAAGCCCCTCTCGGCTAGCGAGGTGGGACTAAACATCGCACCGTACTGCGCCAGTTCTAGCACACAACCTTTGGTCCCGGTTGGTGCCAGCAACCGGGACTAAAGGGGGCATTGGTCACGGTTCGTGGCACAAACCGTGACCAATGCCCCCCTTTAGTCCCGGTTGGTGCTACCAAGCGGGACGAAAGGCTGCCGCTTCCCGCCCTTTGGGCTACTGAAAAGAAGCCTTTGGTCCCGGTTGGTGGCACCAACCGGGACTAAAGGGGGCATTGGTCCCGGTTTGTGCCACGAACCGTGACCAATGCCTTTGCTATATAAGCGAGCACTTAGGAAATTTTCACATTTCCCTCGCAGTTGCCCCCGACGACGCCGAGCACATCGACGCTGCCAGGCTGCCCCAACACCGCCCGCCGCCCCCACCGTCGCCGTCGCCCGCGTCCCGAGTCGCCGTCGCCCGCGCCCTCGCCCGACACCATCGCCCGCGCCCTCGCTCGACGCCGTTGCCCACGCCCTCGGCCAACACCGTCGCCGCGCCCGCCGTCCCCTACCCCGACGCGCGCCGCCCCTGCCCCGTCCCCGTCGCCGTGCTGCCATCCCCTGCCCCGACGCGTCGCCGCCTCTGTGAGCACCGCACGTCTGCCGCCCCCGCCGCCGCCGTGCAATTTTTTTAATTATACATGCTATTTTTTACATGTTTTTTGATTTTCATATATATATGTATGTAAGTATTTTTTAGATATATGTATTTTTTGATGTATGTTCATATATGTATGTATGTATTTTTTACATGTTTTTTGTATATATGTATGTATTTTTTCAATTGTAATGATGTTTAAAAAATACATATATGCAAAAGTTAGATTTTTAATTAGAAAATTTTTATCTATATATGTTCTCTGATTTAGTACATTTCAGGTTAGTTTCATTTTAAAAAAAGTTTTATATATTTAGGAAGAAGGAATAGAAGGAAGAAGAAGGAAGAAAATGTTTTATATATGAGGGTCGAGAGGGAGTCGATGGTCGAGAGGGCGTCGAGAGGGGGTCGTCGAACATGAGAGGAAGAAAAGGATAAAAAAAGAAGAGGAAGAAGAAAAAAAGTGGAGAAGAAAGAATAGAGGAGATCTTCTCATGAGAGGAAGAAAGAATAGAGGAGATCTTCTCCTCTATTCTTTCTTCTCCTCTTTTTTTTCTTCTTCTTCCTCTTTTTTTATCAGGAACGAGGGTCGTCGAGGGTCGCCGAACATGAGAGGAAGAAGAGGATAAAAAAAGAAGAGGAAAAAGAAAAAAAAGAGGAGAAGAAAGAATAGAGGAGTTCTTCTCCTCTATTCTTTCTTCTCCTCTTTTTTTCTTCTTCTTCCTCTTTTTTTATCAGGAACGAGGGTCGTCGAGGGTCGCTGAGGGGTCGAGGGTCAAGAGGGGGTCGACGGTCGCCGAGGGGTCGAGGGTCGAGAGGGGGTCTAGGGTCGCCGAGGGGTCGAGGGTCGTCGAACATGAGAGGAAGAAGAGGATAAAAAAAGAAGAGGAAGAAGAAAAAAAGAGGAGAAGAAAGAATAGAGGAGTTCTTCTCCTCTATTCTTTCTTCTCCTCTTTTTTTTCTTCTTCTTCCCCTTTTTTTATTAGGAAAGATGGTCGTCGAGGGTCGCCGGCGGTAGTGGAAACCCTAAATAGCAAGTATCGTTGGTGTGAGATACATGTGGCCGTCGGTGTCGGACAGTACATCCACGTCCCACAAGTGACGCGGGCTTCGACGCCCACGTCACTTGTGGGACGTGGATGTAGTGTCCGACACCGACGGCCACATGTATCTCACACCCACGATACTTGCTATTTAGGGTTTCCTCTACCATTCGGCGAGCCTCGACGACCCTCGTTTCCAATAAAAAAGAGGAAGAAGAAGAAAAAAAAGAGGAGAGGAAAGATTTCTTATTCTCTTTTCTTCTTCTTCCTCTTTATTTTATCGGGAACGAGGGTCATCGAGGGTCAGGGTCGCCGAGCGGTAGAGGAAACCCCAAATAGCAAGTATCGTCGATGTGAGATACATGTGGCCATCGGTGTCGGACAGTACATCCACGTCCCACAAGTGACGCGGGCTTCGACGCCCACGTCACTTGTGGGACGTGGATGTAGTGTGACCGACGGCCACATGTATCTCACACCCACGATACTTGCTATTTAGGGTTTCCTCTACCGCTCGGTGACCCTCGGCGACCCTCGTTCCCGATGAAAAAAGAGGAAGAAGAAGAAAAAAAAGAGGAGAAGAAAGAATAGAGGAGTTCTTACTCCTCTATTCTTCCTTCTCCTCTTTTTTTTCTTCTTCCTGTTCTTTTTTTATCCTTGAAGCATTGTCGAGGCCACCCCAAACCCTAGAGAAGCAGCATCGAGGCCACCCCAAACCCTAGAGAAGCAGCGTCGAGGCCACTAATTAATATTAGTTCTACGTTTGCCACTAATATATCCATCCGTCATGTTTGAATAATAATTTCCATGTTGTAAATATTTGTAGAAAATATGGACACCGCCCGAGACGAAGTACAAGAAGAGTTGTTGGGGGACATCACCGCACAAGGAAGTGATGCCGTCTGCTCGTTGTTTCTCAACGACACCGATGGTCTGGAAGCAGCTGGCTATGATTATGATGGCTCCGGTGACCTAATGCCGGAGCAAGAAGGAGACCGTGAGGACGGCTCCGGTGACCCAATGCCGGTGCAAGAAGGAGACCGTGATGACGTCTCCGGTGTATGAACCGAGTCCGGCCAGGTATATATATTAGTTAAGCTTCTGCTGACTAGCTAATTGATGCATTCATTGTTTTGGTATGTACACATATTAATTAAGTCTTTGTTCTTTTTCCTAGCCCTCCGGATCGAGCACAACTTCGGTAAAGAGATGAGGCCCAAAGAAAAAGTTGAGCTCGGATGAAAAGTTTGAGATCATGGCAATCGCGCCCGACGGCCAACCGATTGAACCCCTCCGGACAAAGAGCGCATTTGTGGCTCAGTGCGGGGTTTCGGTTAGGGACAAGATCCCGATCAGCATCGAGCAATGGTTAAAGCCGGCTATAGAAGACCCTGAGGTGTCTTATGTCAATGATATCCAGAAAAATGATCATTGGACTGAGTTGAAGTCAAATTTCACCCTACCGCAAGAGGATGATCCGGAGAAGCTAGTTAAAGAGAAATTAATCAAGTCTTTTGCTCTTAAGAGGATGGCAGAACTATTCAGGAGGTGGAAGAAAGCGCTGAATAAGTTTGTCGAAAATAAAGAGACACCAGAATTCAAGGGCAGATATGAGAAGATCAGAGATCACTGGCCCGCATTTGTGGCCCACAAGACATCGGAAAAGAGTAAGAAGATGTCGGCGACAAACAAGCAAAATGTTGCGAAGAAGAAGCATCACCATCGCACGGGGTCAGGTGGCTACCTCGTAGCCCGACCTAAGTGGGCCAAAACTGAGAATGATCTGGCTGATTAAGGGATCGAACCAGAGACAACTAACTGGCCAGACCGTTGCCAGACTTGGTTCTTCGGGGCTGGCGGAACCTTGGACCCTGTATCAGGGAAGTGCATTTGGACGAACGATCAAATGGACATACCAGTCAAGAAGCTTCAGCAGTATATCGAAGCAGCGCAGCAAGGGATGTTCGTTCCAGACAAAGAGAACGACGAGCTCACAATGGCCCTCGGGAATCTTGAGCACCCTGGACGGATATGAGGCACGCCAGGCTCCATTCCGTGGAAGGTTGGGTGTCCGGACGCAGGCGGTTACAAATGCCAGGAGGGGAGGAAAAAAGTGCAGCAGGCCCAAATGCAGGCTCTGCAAGCAAGGGTACAAGCGATAGAGGAATGAGAAGCAAATCGCAGCAAACGAACTGCCGAAGCTTCCCCCGAAGCTACCCCGCCATCTCAGCGGAGAAGCAGCGTGGCTTCCACCGAGCTGCTTCAGCCGGAGCATGTCTTGACGGCTCCTGCCAGCTATCCCATGGATGCTATCACGGAGTCTCAAAATTGCCACCTTATGACGCAATGGATTAATATGAAGGTCAAGGTGGCTGTTGGCTCTGTTTTTCCTACTGAACCCGGCACAACTTTTCACTGCCGGCTGATTCCAGAAGGATATGCTAGGGTGATGGTGGATGAAATAACGAAGGGATTTGAGGACCTCCAGCTTGACCACCCTACCGGTGAAGGGGAGACTCGGCTGGGTTCTGCTCTGAAGACTCCATGCCTATGGCGGAAGGAGCTCATCAACCTTCCGAACTGGACGCCTCCGCCTCCTCCTCCTCCTCCGGCGAGTCAGGGCACTCCGCCTCCTCCACCGCCTCCTCCTCCGGCGAGTGACAATCAGGGCACTCGGCCGGCTCCTTCTCCGGCACGTGGCGGCACTCCGCCTCCTTACCCGCCTGCGCCGGCGCGCCCAAGCAGCCAGCCTCCTCCTTCTTTGCCTCGTCAGCAAGGGCGGAAGAGACCTACCGCCGCTCCGGCTGCTCCGGCGCATCGTAGTCCTTCTCCTCCGCCATGTAAGCAAGTAAAGAAGACAACCGCTCCGTCTGCTCTGCCGGCGTCTAGCAGTACAGCCAGAGGCGGGAGGACATACAGATTCGGTCCTTCTCTGAAGACTCCAGAGAAGTTACCATATGAGAGGACCCCATAGGAGAATGCCGAGATCGCACGAGAAGAAGTGAGGAACTTCTTTGAAGGGATGAAAGCAAAGAAACACCACCTCCGGAGGAGAAGGTAGATCCGGTGAAAGCGAAGCACACTCTGGCTGCCCTGACAAAACCACCCAAGTCTCCGCCAAAAGGAAACTATGAGCGCATTATTGGAAAGGAATTTGCCGTAGCGGAGCGGTCGGGAAGTACTGTCAGTGATCAAAGGCTGAAAGAACGACGAGCTGGGAAACAAATTGCCCAGCTCGGCGAACAAGCGAAGCAATCATGCCCCCCGCTCAAGGTGCCTAGCGACATCGTCGCTAATGATCCGAGGATGGTGCCCGGTTATAGCAATATTGGCGATTACCTACCCGATGATGTACATTATGATTTCATGGAGGTGCAGATACAAAGATACAAGTACGGGAAGCCTCTCGTCAAAGATGAAAGATCTCTATCAATGATGATGCGAAGATTGCATGATTGGTACATGAAAATCTGCAGAGAGTCTGGGGGAGGAATACTTTGTATGTGAGAGTTAAAAAGGAGCATGACCTCGTTGGAATTGAACTGTTGCCTATTCCATTTGAGGAGTTCTATCAGTTTTTCAATCAATTGGCCCTCGATAAAGCAATGGTCACCTGCTACTATCTGTAAGTAGTACTACTTCTGTCATTAAGTCTCTCTATATAGCTCAGCTCTTTCATTGCATGTATTTATAATTATCCTCACTATATTATGCAGATTGAAGATCGCTGAATTGAAGAAAAGACAAGTCGGTGATATTGGGTTCATTAACACATATCTCATAGATGCAACTGAGGTTAAATTTCATGCCGCAGATACCGAGGCCAACTTGCTACGATCGTTGGTAATAAATGAAAACAAAGATATAATACTCTTTCCTTACAACTTCAAGTGAGTGTTACTGTCTTGTGCGTATTCGGTTTCCCTTATATATTAGTCAAGGTTATAGTAATGTAATTGATGAGTTATGCATGCGTGTGCAGTTTCCACTATATTCTCCTAGAGATTAAGCTTGAGCAGGGACTAGTAACCGTCTTAGACTCAAGATGAAAAGATCCTCAGGACTATGCGGACATGACTCAAATGCTCGAGAAGTAAGTTAAATCGATCATTATCCACCATATCAGCAACTTTGTTCATTTCCTGATATATCAAGTAATTGTTTTCTTTGTCTGGCAGGGTTTGGAAAAAAATCACCAAAAAAGCTCCAGGACTCCCGAAGAAGCTGCAATTTAGACACCCGAAAGTAAGTACTATAGTAGCATGTTCCGTCCATCTCCTATTGATTCAAGCACTAGTTTCATCAATACCATTTGGCATTCTTGCTTATCAGTTTGATTGACCTCTATTTCTTGTAAAGTGGTTGTGGCAGGAACAAGGGAATGATTTCTGTGGATACTACGTTTGCGAGTCCATCCGCCACACGACCTGTGAGCGGGGCTACTCTGACGAACAATATGAAGTACGTAAATAACAACATTCACAATTTTATTTTATTACCATCATTTGTGTTGAGTTTCATTCATTCATATATATATGTATTGACCTCCTTCTTCAAATTAGATGTTTCGGAAGCGGGATGAACTCCTAGCACCAGCTCGCATGCGAGCAATTCAAGAGGAATTGGCGGCATTCTTTCTTGACCGCGTGATCGCTGAAGACGGAGAATACTATGTGGACCATGAGTCCGTATGTTAGGAGATTATATTTGTAAGAGATAATTATTGTATATATGTAGCCGGTAGTGTCGGATAGATATACGAGAACTTGTTGTTCGACCAATCTCTCGGAGAAGGAGAGGTGGTCGATATCACTTCTCTCTGTATGCATATATGTTCATGATGATCTTCTATTTCCTTCGTTTGCTTACTAGCTAGCTAGCGTGTCTAGTCCTCTCTATATGTATGTATAGTCCGTAGCATCAACCAAGCACGGACATAAGAGAGGACACTTCTCTCTATTAATTATAGCTAGCTAACACAATATATGAAGCACCTAAATTAACCCCCCAAAACCCCCACCCACCCCCCTTTCAAAAAAAAAACAAAAACCCCAGCCACAGAAATGCTGACATGTGGATGCCTATTGGTCCCGGTTGGTGCCACCAACCGGGACCAAAGGCCCTCCTGCCTGGGCTCCGCGCACAGGCCACGTGGAGGCCCATCTGTCCCGGTTCTAGATTGAACCGGGACTAAAGGGACAGGGCATTAGTACCAACCCTTTAGTCCCGGTTCAAGAATCGGGACAAAAGGCCCTTACGAACCGGGACAACATGTCCTTTTTCTACTAGTGAAGTACAATTACTCGTCCTCTAGTTTTGCTTCATTGGGATCCAGGTGTGGACTTCATAAATGACAGTTGGCTATGCTGGAAATATTTCTCCTTGAAAGACAATTTCAGCTGGCCTTAGTTTGTTACAAGAAATTTGTGTGTAACATCACAATGGAACCATGGTCTGCTCAGCTTGATCACTCTTGCAGGGTGGGAGTTCACAAGTAGATACATGTCGATTACCTACAGTAAGCTTGTTCAGGTTACTGGTCATCTCTCTTCACCTTATAATCCAGATGCCACAACTGATTGTATATGGACCAATGACAGGGGGAAAATAGAATGGAGTCTTCGTATTTTCTTGGACTTAAGAAATTGCAGAGAGCTGGAGCACTGGACACCAGAGTCTGAACTAAATTTGAGTGAAATACCAGTTTAGAGACTAGAACAAGTGGGGTACCAAACATTAAAACGGATATTGTGTGCCGACCTATTCATCAATGGCAGGACTATTTTCTTGATGGGAGGATTTCTACCTTGCTCATGATAAAAATTGGAGAAGCTATCACATATGTGAGGGTTGAGAGCGACAACCGTGCATGGCTGCTTTGTCCATAGCAGTTCTGTACTAGCCTTGATGGAATTCTGCCATTCATATGCGACTTGGGTAACTCCATGTTCTTATGTGGTTCTGGCTCTGCAAAATTTTAGTGGGAAATTCCATGGCCGAGTGCAACAACTGGATGCAGAATCAAAGAGGCATATTTTGTTGAGGGCTACCGGTGCAGAGATGCAGGCTTTTCTCTTCGTGTCTATATATCACCTTTGCAGATACGACAAGTTGATTGGGTTGCCTTGCTCAGTCCTAAGGGGGCACTGGATCAGTCGTGGGTTTTCTATTCTAAGACCTTGCGGCGAGACAATCCTGACAGCATGGATCAATGGTCTACAATTAGTCAACCAAGTGCTCCGTGTCTGACTCTGGTTCCTGGTGTGCTCATTTTACAAAACCAGCAACTGACTTGGGATCCAGGTGAGAAGATACTTGATTCAGTTCAGCTTGCAGTACAAGTGCCTTGGGATCCCAGTGGTTCGATAGGGAATCGGCTTGAGGGCAAGCCGAAACTTATGGAGGGGGGATTGTCAGCGACCATACTATGGGCCGACCCTATTCGCCTCGATCTGGCCCAGAAGATGGATGGCCTCCGACTACATAAGGGCACACAGGTGCCCATGAAAGAGGCGGCTTGGACGGAAGGCTTCGGCCTGGCTGGCGATCTCCCTCTCTGTAGCGTGTTCTTCCTCTTCTGTCTCCTCCTTCCTCTGCTTCCTCCTCCTGTAATTCTTGATTTGTAGCCAAACCATGGTGATTGAGTGAAACTAGTAGCTGGAACCTAACAATTGGCATCAGAGCCGTTCGATCCTCCTTCAAATTCCTCAAAAAATTCCACAAAATTTTTTTTCTCCATCCTCCGCTTGCACCCCATTCGATAGAATGCCAAGCCACAATTTTGCCTGCCCTGAGGGAGTTTTCCATGCCCGAATCAACGACGTTTGCCAGGCGGTCACCGTCGAGTCAATTTGCGAGTTGTTCCGTCGCTCCGGTGATGGGTATGTGATCTGCGCTTATGAGCGGGTGGTGGACGGGATGTACGGCATTGAGGCATATGTCGAGTTCCGGTCACGATGGAGGGCGACCCGAGCTCGTGATGCCCTGGATGGCCATGCCATCTACGAGGGGTGTTGCATCCTTTCCGTGGACCTCCTACCACCGACCTACACCACCATCACCATGCCGGATGACGGCGAGAGCCGTCGTACTTCTACGACGACACTCTATACGCGGAATGGGAGGCAGCGTTGGATGCGGTCCAGCACCATGATGTGGTGCCTGATGCTTCCACCGACGACCTCCATCTTGAGGCGTCCATGGGCGCCATCAGCGAGACTCCGTCCGAGCTTGCCGCTCCTACAACATCAACTCCGTCAGCGATCACCGAAAACGCCATCCTGGAGCTCAGTGTGTATGATAAGGTGATCAAAGTCGACAACACCAACGACGCCACTATGACACCCACCACCTATTTGACGGGGTGCCCAAGCTGTGAAACACCCGAGGAGTAGGTGCTAACCTCATCTGCAGCACCACCTTCATTCAAGACTGCAGGCAGCATCGCCCCTGAGCCTGCTGCACTGGAAGCCATTCTGATGCCGCTGCGTTGGCTGTTCCCTATCTTCAATCTGGACAACTTGGCACTCACTAGTTGCTCGACAAAGGTACCTGTCAAGATCGATTTCCCTTGACGTCCCAGTTCACCCAAGTCAATGATGGCAAAGTTGAGTCGTGGCCATTACCATGGCCATCCTTTGCATGCATCCAGGCATATACATTGGTACAGTTGGAAGAAGTTCTGAACCTCGCGATTGCTTCAGCTAGTTTACCTGTGCAACATTCAATTGGGTCACTGCATGATTGGTATTTGTGCTTTACAAGATTCAGACCCACTGATGCATTTTTTGCCGCGCATGAGATGCAAATTCTTGTCTGGATGAGGAGCTTATTAATTATATCAAGTGATATAGTCTATGCACCAGCTCATGCTGTGATTGGGGATTTGTGCTGTGAGCTTCAGAGCAAGGAAATTCTATTACAAAGAATATATTGGCATCTGATTGCGGAAGTATGTTTGGAAGCACTGAGGTTTTCATGGCTGCCACTTCAAGGTAATATCTTTAGCCCACTCACAAATTTTCTTCTAAAGAAATCAATTGGCATATCTCTGCAATCCTATCGGGAAGGTACAAATTCTTTTGCGGTGATGTTGACACCAAGTCTGCAAATGTACGAGCATAAGAACAAATTCAGTTTACTGGAGCATGATATATTAGTGGTTCTCTGTGTTGCTCATGGTAGTATTGTAATACAGTGCATCCTTGTGCATCAGAAGATGCCCAATTGCAGTTTCGGAAACACATATAGAACAAAGAATTACATTGGAATAGTTGCATATGCATACTTCCAATGGGCAACTACATGGTTCTTTTCCTTGGTGTGTTTGGCTGTATATAAGAGGTTCCATGGCATGTATTGTTCTGTTGCATGACATGACATCACCACTTACAACAGTGCATCATTCTTCTTAAGGGGGCCTCCTTATTGTTTGTCTTGGAGGAGATATGCTATATAGTAGCATTATCAGTGCACATATGGCATCTGCTTCGCTTGCCAAAAAATGGTTAGGCAAAGATGCTCATTTCTTGTTCCTTGGGTCCTCTTGCTCTGATTCAGTCATGTTGATCTTTGAAACATTCGACTGGCGAATTGCCTGGCCACCCCCCTCTAGAGGTCATGTTCTTGTCTCCAGCTATATCAAGTGCTTTAGTTCCTTCCAAGTTTACTTGGTTGTGGATCGCTTCTCGTTGGACTTGTTGGTTTTGTGTGTGGCTGAGCTCTTCACCTATAATTCTAAAATTTTCGGATGGATAATAGCTTGGTTTCTCAAGTTGGGACATTCTGCCAGTGCTATCATGTTGAAGCAAGCATTCTCTCAGTCACTGGAATTATGGCATATTACTGTTCTTGGTAGTACTTTGAAGACAAGTACAATTACTCGTCTCTAGTCTTGCTTCATTGGGATCCAGGTGTGGGCTTCATAAATGACAGTTGACTATGCTGGAAATATTTCTCCTTGAAAGACAATTTCAGTTGGCCTCAGTTTGTTACGAGAAATTTGTGTGTAACATCACAATGGAACCATTGTCTGCTCAGCTTGATCACTCTTGCAGGGTGGGAGTTCACAAGTAGATACATGTCGATTACCTACAGTAAGCTTGTTCAGGTTACTGGTCATCTCTCTTCACCTTATAATCCACCTGCCACAACTGATTGTATATGGACCAATGACAGGGGAAAATAGAATGGAGTCTTGGTATTTTCTTGGACTTAATAAATTGCAGAGAGCTGGAGCACTGGACACGAGAGTCTGAACTGAATTTGAGTGAAATTCCAGTTTTAGAGACTAGAACAAGTGGGGCACCAAACATTAAAATGGATATTGTGTGCCGACCTATTCATCAATGGCAAGAATATTTTCTTGACGGGAGGATTTCTACCTTGCTCATGATAAAAATTGGACAAGCTATCACATATGTGAGGGTTGAGAGTGACAATCGTGCATGGCTGCTTTGTCCAGAGCAGTTCTATACTAGCCTTGATGGAATTCTGCCGTTTGTATGCGACTTGGGTAACTCCATGTTCTTATGTGGTCCTGGCTCTGCAAAATTTCAGTGTGCAATTGCATGGCCGAGTGCAACAACTGGATGAAGAATCAAAGAAGCATATTTTGTTGAGGGCTACCGATTCAGAGATGCAGGCTTTTCTCTTGGAGTCTATATATCACCTTTGCAGATACGACAAGTTGATTGCGTTGCCTTGCTCAGTCCTAAGGGGGCAGTGGATCAGTCGTGGATTTTCTATTCTAAGACCTGGCGACGAGACAATCCTGACAGCATGGATCAATGGTCTACAATTAGTCAACCAAGTGCTCCGTGTCTGACTTTGGTTCCTGGTGTGCTCATTTTACAAAACCAGCAACTGACTTTGGATCCAGGTGAGAAGATACTTGATTTGGTTCAGCTTGCAATACAAGTGCCTTGGGATCCCGGTGGTTCGATAGGTGTAACATCCCAAATTTTCAATTTGGAATGTCATACACTAGATCATCATTGCATATCTTATTTATTGCATTTTGGTTGATCCTAGAAATTTTTCGCAACTCAAGGACCCTCGGAGAGAGTTGGGAATTTCGTTATTTTCATATTTGAGTTGTCTCAAATTTTAAAAATAGGATCATTTGATTTTATTTATTTTATCTTCAATTATTTCTATTACAAAAATATGAGAGAGGGAATAAAACGACTTTCCCAAAATAAAGAAATATTGAGGATTTAATAAAAAAAATCAAATAATATTTTATTTTGTTTTATTTGCCATTTTACTTGAATTTAGAAAAATGCGCGTTTTTCAAAATTGCATTTAGGCCCCAAATAAATGTTCATCCTGTGCGGCTTGATTTTAGAAGCCAGGGAAAATTTATTTCGGGATTTTTGGAGTCCGTTTAGTATTTTTTTTGTTTTTTCTTCCGAGCGTAATTATTAAAAAAAATGTCCGAACCGACCTAGGGCCGTAACCGACCAGGACTCTCCTGGCCGGGCCTCTTATAAGCCGCGCCCCGCCTCCGGCCGAAGCCCAAGTCGCCGCCCCGCCAAACCCTAACCCTAGCCGGCCGCCGCCGCCGCGCCGCACCGCGCCTCCGCACCGCCGCCCCGCCGCCCGCTGCTGCCGACCGCTGCCGCCGCCGGAGCACCGCCGCCGCCTGCCGGATCAGTTCGTCGGAGGTAGTTTTTTTCGCCTTCGGTTTTTCTCGAAAAACCGTTCGGTTTTCTGACGGTTTTGTTCGTTTTTTCAGTTCCGTTTTTTAAATAGATCTATTTTTACGGTTTATTTAATTAGCGAGTGTTCGTCCATCCGTTCGTTTTAACGAACGCTAGTCGTTTTTCTTTTTCTCGGATTAAATCCGCGATTTTTTTGATCGCAATTTCTGATCCGATTTTCGTTTTAGTCTAACTTTTCACTCATTTATCGGAATCAGGCGATTTAAGCGCGTGGAGTTTCGTCTCGAAACCCTCTTTCTGATTAACCAACTTAAACAAGTTTTTTTACTGTAAAAATTGCCTGAGTAAACGAAGCCTGTTTCTTTTGCCGTTTGTCTTTCGTTGCTTCGTTCGATTTGATTCTTTTTGCCAACCGAAGTTCTTAAGTTGAACTTTCTGGTTAGATCTCTTATTTGAGTTTTACCTACGCATTAGTTGAGTACTTATTGTATGCTTGTTTGTTTGCGATAGAGTACCCGGAGTGCGCCGCTTGCTACTTCGAATCGCTAGGTTTCCCGGATCATCAGCAAGGCAAGTAACACTTTGATCATGTTTTCCCTCTACCCAGTTTTATTGCATTAGATCAATCCTCACACATTGCATGATTAGGATCAAATTAAATTGTGCATTCTAGGAAGTAGTTGAGGAAGTACCTATTACCTGTTACTGTCAAACCTTTGGGAGTTACTTCTACGTTTACTTATTATGCCATGCTATGCTAGTAGACGTGGATTGGGTGAGTGAAATCCATGACAGATGTGAGATTGTTAATTAATGGTTTATCTAAGGTGGCAACTTAAATACACATCTGGGTGGATTGAGGCACCCGGGTATTCCAGCGATTGCCTGTTTTCTCTTATGGATCGCCACCCAGGCTCAAAGGGATCATGAGATTATTCATGCTAGAAACTTCCGTGTGCAGCCACAAGCTATTATGGGCTCTAGCATAGTTGATTAAGTTGTGCGAACTCTTACAGTGGTAGACTAGCAGATGTAAGGGAAAGTAGGTGTAACGGTCTACCCGATCGTAAGGTGCTAGCGCTTCTGAAAGACTATGTCTCGGTCATCCGTTTCTCAAACACCATGTAGTGCGAGAATCCAAACGGAGGCGATCGAGTCTTGTGGGGAAAAGTGCGCAAACCTTTGCAGAGTGTATAAACTAATCATGGTTAGCCGTGTCCCCGGTTATGGACATCTTGAGTATCTAGTACCTGGATTATCATGTGAATCTCAACATGTTACTCTAAAATTAATTTTGTTGGGTTTTGTTTAATGATGATGCTTAATTGGGATTGAGAATGCTGTCAACCATTCTCAATGTTTAACAACTACCATGATAGTTAAATAAAATTTATTCCTTTGCAGTAGGGAAAAATGGCTTTACGCAAAACTGTAACCATAGAGCTTTCCACCAGTCAAATATGCATATAGAATAGCTATTTCATTCCATTACTCTCTATGTGTTACTTTGCCAGCATATTCCATGTGCTGACCCGTTTCGGGCTGCAACGTTAATGTTGCAGACTTTTCAGACGACGATTAAGGAGTTTTTAGGTCGTGGTTCTATACTCAGTGATGCCGTTGGAGTTGATGGACTCACTTATCTTCCAAGCCTTCCGCTGTTATCGTTATTAGATAGCCTTAAGCCATATTTATTGTAATAAGTTCTCTTTTGAGACACTCGATGTAATAAGTGTGTGATTGCTACTCTGTTATAAATCCTTCAAGTACTGTGTGGTGTCAGCATTACTGATCCAGGGATGACACCTGAGCACAGAGATTGGACCGTTTGAGGTCTGGTCGCTACAAGATGGTATCAGAGCATACACTGACTGTAGGACACGAGCACTAAGCGAAAGACCTAGATCACTACTCACTCTCTTCTCTTTCTGACTCCTCATCTTTTCTACTCTTTTAGGATGGCGGATGCAAGGAACAAGTTCACTCAACCGGAGGAAGATACACCCTTTGGACGTCACTTGAAGGAAGTCACTAGATACCTGAACATAGGAGTACCAAGCTTCACCGGAACCTACAACACCACTTTACCTGAAGAAGAGCGCTGGATGATTCAAGTTCAAGTTCCAGGAAGAACGTTCATGCCAGTCACTAAGCCCATAGAGTTTTCTTTTGATGCACCAACTTGGAGTCTAGGAAAGAGCATGGCAGCTCACATCGCCATGGGACACATTGGAGAAGTTTACCGCAATGATCTCAAGGATACTATCTACCGAATTTGCGGGCACCGAGATGAGCACTGGGAGATGATCAGTACCAGGAAGGATAGATCAGTTGCAGCTTTTATCCAGGAGTTAAATCAGCACATTTGACGTCAGGAGAACCAGATGTGTGCCGACATGATTGAGCTAAAGAAGGCGAGGACAAGAATCAAGGAACTGGAGGAAGAACTCAAGGCTACACGTGAAGACTATGAAGAGGAAATCAAAGTATTAGTGGAGAAGAATGACGATCTGATCAAGAAGATCGGAATATTCATGGGAGGCCCTACACCAGTAGAAGAAGACGAAGAACCCAAGGAGATTCGCCCGGAAGACTACATCATCATCGACGACACCGACTCGGATCCAGACGATAGCGATGATGACTATGTTGATGAAGCTGGAGCAGATATCATGGAGTCTGCAACCGAAGAATATTTCTAGTAGACCACCCCGTCAGTAGTAGTAGTCCACCATGTAAATATAGTAGTCCGATCACTTTTGCGATAGTTAGATCGTTTGTATGCCCTTGTTTGATTGATTGAATGAAGTGAATTGTTTGTGTTGCCTCATGTGCACATGGGTAGTGTTTCTCTATAGACCCCCTCTATTCTTAAATCTCATCTTTTCTAAACCCCCAGATGCCTCCGAGACGTGACCCCAGATTTACCTTCCCACCGGAGCTCACCCAGTTGATCCAGCAGCATAACACATTGATGCAGTTGTTAGTCCAGAATCAGAATCAGGGGAACAACAACAACAACCCACCACCACCACCACCACCTGTTGATCATTTAGCCCGTTTTCTTAGGCTGAATCCGCCGGTGTTTTCCAGTAGCACTGAGCCGATAGTAGCAGATGATTGGCTCCGCAAGACAGCTAGGGAGTTGACCACAGCAGGATGCACGGATGCGGAAAAGGTGAAGTTTGCCGCACATCAGCTTGAAGGACCCGCAGCATGATGGTGGGAGAATTTCACAGCCACTTTCCCTATCGACACTGTCACGTGGGACCAGTTTCAGCAGGCTTTTCGAACTGCCCATGTTTCAGTAGGAGCTATGGCCATAAAGAAGCGAGAGTTTCGCAACTTACGCCAAGGAGGACAGACAGTTGGCCAGTATGTGGAGGACTTTAGTAAATTAGCACGTTATGCCCCAAATGACATTGCTACGGATGCAGCTAAGCAGGAGAAGTTTCTGGAAGGACTGAATGATGACTTGAGCATGCAGTTGATGGTAGCCACCTTCAACAACTACCAGGAGTTGGTAGATCGTGCTCTCATGATTGAAGGGAAGCAGCAACATATTGAGAATCGCAAGAGGAAGTATGGACAAGGGAAGCACACTTCAGGACTTCCGCAGAAGCCACGTTTTACCCCTAGACTAGGAGGACATTTTCAGCATACCCATGGAGGAGGTAGCTCGCACAATCACAATGGCACCAAGAATGGTAATGGGAATGGAGGAAGCAACGGCCAGAACCGCACCAACCCATCGACCCCCGCCAAGAGAGACCTGAGCCAAGTCACTTGTTTTAAGTGCCAGAAGACCGGACATTATGCCAATGAATGTCCTGAATCCCAGAATGGTAATGGCAATGGAAGCTCTGGGAAGAAGCCGAACCCTTTCAACAGGGGACAAGTGAACCACGTTAACGTGGAGGAGGTTGAAGAGCAGCCGGATGCAGTAATCGGTAAGTTTTTGGTTAAGTCATTTACTGCACTCGCTCTTTTTGATACACGTGCATCGCATTCATACATATCAAGGGGATTTGTGGATAAGTATAACCTGCCCACCAAAGTTCTTAGAACACCTATGTTAGTAAGTTCCCCAGGAGTGGAGTATATGGCTAGCCAAGGATGTTTTCAAGTGCCATTAAGTATAGGTAGGCATGTGTTTCCCTCAGATTTGATAATATTGGAATCACAAGGTTTGCATGTAATTCTGGGTATGGATTGGTTGTCGATGTATGGAGGAAACATCGATTGCGCCAGTAAGTCAATCTTGCTTACCACCCCAGAAGGGAGAAGGATCAAGTATGTATCCCGGCATGTGCCGAAGAGGACTCAAGTGAATTGTTTAACAGGAGTTGGGCAGGAGGAAGTACCAGTAGTGAAGGATTTCCCCGATGTATTTCTAGAAGAATTGCCAGGCATGCCACCGGATAGAGATATTGAGGTTTTGATTGAGCTTTTGCCAGGCACAGGGCCAATATCAAAGAGACCATATAGGATGCCTGCAAAGGATTTGGTGGATATTAAGAAGCAAATTAAGGAGTTACTGGATAAAGGGTACATTCGCCCAAGTTCTTCGCCTTGGGGATCGCCAGTACTTCTAGTGGAGAAGAAGGATGGATCGTTAATGATTGTTTTTTATTATCAAGGATTGAATGAAGTAACCATCAAGAACAAGTACCCACTACCGATGATCAATGATCTGTTTGATCGATTGCAAGGAGCTAAGGTGTTTTCGAAGATTGATCTACGATCAGGATACCACCAGTTGAAGATTCGAGAACAGGATATACCCAAGACGGCTTTTACCACCAGGTATGGGCTGTACGAGTATACCGTTATGTCATTTGGCCTGACTAACGCCCCTGCATATTTTATGAACATGATGAACAAGGTGTTTATGGAGTTCTTGGATAAGTTCGTCGTAGTGTTCATTGATGATATCCTGGTTTACTCGAAGAATGAAGAGGAGCATAAGGAGCATTTGCGTTTGGTTCTTGGAAAACTCAGAGAACATCAGCTATATGCCAAGTTTAGCAAATGTGAGTTTTGGTTGAAGGAAGTTGGATTTCTCGGACATGTTATGTCCGGAGAAGGTATAGCAGTAGATCCCACTAAAGTTGATACCATGACCAAGTGGGAAGCACCTACCACAGTTGGAGAGATCCGGAGTTTTCTTGGACTCGCAGGATACTACTGGAGGTTCATTGAGAATTTCTCAAAGATTGCGAAGCCTATGATGGAGTTGTTGAAGAAGGATACCAAGTTCATATGGACTAAGGAATGTGAGGCTAGTTTCCAGGAGTTGAAGAAACATTTGGTTACATAACCAGTGTTGATTTTACCGGATCAGACCAAGGATTATGAGGTGTATTGTGACGCTTCACGTCGAGGACTTGGAGCAGTGCTTACGCAGGAAGGAAGAGTTGTTTCATATGCCTCACGACAGCTTAAGCCCCATGAGTTGAATTATGCTACACATGATTTGGAGTTAGCAGCCGTAGTGCATGCGTTCAAGACTTGGAGACATTTTCTGATTGGAAACCATTGCGAGGTGTACATGGATCACAAGAGTTTGAAGTATATTTTCACACAGAAGGAGTTGAACCTCATACAAAGAAGATGGTTGGAGCTCATCAAGGATTATGATATGAAATTGCATTATCACCCCGGAAAGGCTAACGTAGTAGCTGACGCGTTAAGCCATAAGAGCCATGTCAACACCCTAATGACGGGAGATTTACCAAGGGAGTTAGCCAAAAATCTTCGAGAGCTATGTTTGGAAATAGTTCCAAGAGGATATGTAGCAGCATTGGAGATTCAGTCAACTTTGATGGATAAGATCAGAGAAGCTCAAAAGGCTGACAAGGAGATTTCTTCTATTAAGGAAAAAATGAGCAAAGGAAAAGATAAGGGATTTCGTGAGGATGAGCACGACACCCTATGGTTTGAAGACCGTGTTTATGTGCCTAATGACTCGGAGATCGGGAAGTTAATTTTACAAGAGGCCCATGACTCACCGTATTCGATTCACCTAGGAAATACCAAGATGTATTTGGATTTGAAGGATATTTTCTGGTGGACAGGAATGAAGAAGGATATTGCAGAATAGGTAGCAGTTTGTGATGTATGTCAGAGAGTAAAGGCAGAGCATCAGAAGCCAGCCGGTTTGCTACAGCCATTGCCGATACCCGAATGGAAGTGGGATAAGTTAGACATGGATTTTATTACAGGATTGCCCAGAACACGTTCAGGCTATGATTCAATATGGGTTGTAGTCGATCGTTTGACAAAGGTAGCTCATTTCATTCCAGTGAAGACTACCTATACAAGTGCAAAGTTGGCAAAGATATACATGACTAGAATCGTTTGTCTGCATGGAGTTCCAAGGAGCATTGTATCAGATAGAGGAACCCAGTTTACCTCAAAGTTCTGGAATCAGTTGCATGAAACTTTGGGAACCAGATTGGAGTTTAGCACAGCTTTCCACCCGCAGACAGATGGACAGACTGAGAGAGTCAATCAGATTTTGCAGTATATGCTAAGAGCTTGTGCGCTAGATTACGGATCTAGTTGGGATGAGAATTTGCCATATGCAGAGTTCTCTTACAACAACAGCTATCAATCCAGTTTGAAGATGGCCCCTTTCGAAGCCTTGTATGGAAGGAGGTGCAGGACCCCATTGTCCTGGGATGAAGTCGGAGACCGTCAGTTGTTTGGACCAGATCTGATAAAGGAGTCTGAACAAAAAGTGAAATTGATTCACGATAGGCTCAAGGTAGCTCAATCCAGGCAGAAGAGTTATGCAGATTCTAAATGCAAGGAGGCAGTTTACGAAGTCGGAGACCGAGTTTATCTTCGAGTATCGCCACTTCGAGGAGTTAAGCGCTTTGGAGTTAAGGGAAAGTTAGCGCCATGTTTTGTAGGCCCATAAAAACTTTTGGAGCGTATGGGAGAAGTTGCCTACAAGTTGGAATTGCCCGAAGGATTGTCGGGAGTTCATGACGTGTTCCATGTTTCCCAGTTGAAGAAGTGCCACGCAGAGATGGCTGACATACCGCTGAGAGATACGGTACCACTGGAAGCAATTCAGTTGGACAGTAATTTGACTTTTATGAGGAGAAATCAGTTAAGATTCTAGAGTATGCCAGTCGAGTCACCCGCAGCAAGGTTATCAAGTTTTGCAAGGTTCAGTGGAGCCGCCACACGGAGGATGAAGCCACCTGGGAACGAGAGGAAGATTTGCTGAAGGACCGCCCTCACCTATTTTCTAGCCAACCCGAATCTCGAGGGCGAGATTCATCTTAAGGGGGGTAGGTTTGTAACATCCCAAATTTTCAATTTGGAATGTTATACACTAGATCATCATTGCATATCATATTTATTGCATTTTGGTTGATCCTAGAAATATTTCGCAACTCAAGGACCCTCGGAGAGAGTTGGGAATTTCGTTATTTTTATATTTGAGTTGTCTCAAATTTTGAAAATAGGATCATTTGATTTTATTTATTTTATCTTCAATTATTTATATTACAAAAAATATGAGAGAGAGAATAAAATGACATTCCGAAAATAAAGAAATATTGAGGATTTAATAAAAAAATCAAATAAGATTTTATTTTGGTTTTATTTGCCATTTTATTTGAATTTAGGAAAAATGCGCATTTTTCAAAATTACATTTAGGCCCCAAATAAATGTTCATCCTCTGCAGCTTGATTTTAGAAGCCGGCGAAAATTTATTTCGGAATTTTTGGATTCCGTTTATTATTTCTTTTGTTTTTTCTTCCGAGCGAAATTATTTAAAAAAACGTCTGAACCGACCTTGGGCCGTAACCAATCAGGACTCTCCTGGACGGGCCTCTTATAAGCCGCGCCCCGCCCCCGGCCGAAGCCCAAGTCACCGCCCCGCCAAACCCTAACCCTAGCCGGCCGCCGCCGCCGCGCCCCGCCGCCGCCGCTGCCGCGCCGCGCCGCGCTGCCCTGCCGCCGCACCGCCGCCCCGCCATCGCGCCGCCGCCCGCCGCCGCCGCCGGAGCACCGCCCCCGCCCGCCGGATCCGTTCGCCGGAGGTAGTTTTTTTCGCCTCCGGTTTTTCTTGAAAAACTGTTCGGTTTTCCGACGGTTTTGTTCGTTTTTTAGTTCCGTTTTTTAAATAGATCGGTTTTTCCGGTTTATTTAATTAGCGAGCGTTCGTCCGTTCGTTCGTTTAAACAAACGTTCATCGTTTTTCTTTTTCTCGGATTAAATCCACGATTTTTCTGATCGCGATTTCTGATCCGATTTTCATTTTAGTCTAACTTTTCGCTCGTTTATCGGAATCAGGCGATTCAAGCGCCTGGAGTTTCGTCTCGAAACCCTCTTTCCGATTAACCAACTTAAACAAGATTTTGCCAATGTAAAAATTTCCTTAGATCCAGAATAGTAAAAGAAACCTGTATCTTTTGCCGTTTGTCTTTCGTTGCTTCGTTTGATTTGATTCTTTTTGACAACCGGAGTTCTTAAGTTGAACTTTCTGGTTAGATCTCTTATTTCAGTTTTACATGTGCATTAGTTGAGTACTTATTGTATGCTTGTTTGTTTGCGATAGAGTACCCGGAGTGCGCCGCTTGCTACTTCGAATCGCTAGGTTTCCCGGATCATCAGCAAGGCAAGTAACACTTTGATCATGTTTTCCCTCTACCCAGTTTTATTGCATTAGATCAATCCTCACACATTGCATTATTAGGATCAAATTAAATTGTGGGTTCTGGGAAGTAGTTGAGGAAGTACCTATTACCTGTTACTATCAAACCTTTGGGAGTTACTTCTACGTTTACTTATTATGCCATGCTATGCTAGTAGACATGGATTGGGTGAGTGAAATCCATGACAGATGTGAGATTGTTAATTAGTGGTTTATCTAAGGTGGCAACTTAAATACACATCTGGGTGGATTGAGGCACCTGGGTATTCCAGCGATTGCCTGTTTTCTCTTATGGACCGCCACCCAGGCTCAAAGGGATCATGAGATTATTCATGCTAGAAACTTCCGTGTGCAGCCACAAGCTATTATGGGCTCTAGCATAGTTGATTAAGTTGTGCGAACTCTTAAAGTGGTAGACTAGAAGATGTAGGGGAAAGTAGTTGTAACGGTCTACCCGATCGTAAGGTGCTAGCGCTTCTGAAAGACTATGTCTCGGTCATCCGTTTCTCAAACACCATGTAGTGCAAGAATCCAAAAGGAGGCGATCGAGTCTTGTGGGGAAAAGTGCGCAAACCTTTGTAGAGTGTATAAACTAATCATGGTTAGCCGTGTCCCCGGTTATGGACATCTTGAGTATCTAGTACCTAGATTATCATGTGAATCTCAACATGTTACTCTAAAATTAATTTTGTTGGGTTTTGTTTAATGATGATGCTTAATTGGGATTGAGAATTCTGTCAACCATTCTCAATGTTTAACAACTACCATGATAGTTAAATAAAATTTATTCCTTTGCAGTAGGGAAAAATTGGCTTTACGCAAAACTGTAACCATAGAGCTTTCCACCAGCCAAATATGCATATAGAATAGTTGTTTCGTTCCATTACTCTCTATGTGTTACTTTGCCAGCATATTGCATGTGCTGACCCGTTTCGGGCTGCAACGTTAATGTTGCAGACTTTTCAGACGACGATTAAGGAGTTTTTAGGTCGTGGTTCTATACTCAGTGATGCCGTTGGAGTTGATGGACTCACTTATCTTCCAAGCCTTCCGCTGTTATCGTTATTAGATGGCCTTAAGCCATATTTATTGTAATAAGTTCTCTTTTGAGACACTCGATGTAATAAGTGTGTGATTGCTACTCTATTATAAATCCTTCAAGTACTGTGTGGTGTCAGCATTACTGATCCAGGGATGACACCTGAGCACAGAGATTGGACCGTTTGAGGTCTGGTCGCTACAACAGGGAATCGGCTTGAGGGCAAGCCGAAACTTATGGAGGGGGATTGTCAGCGACCATACTATGGGCCGGCCCTATTCGCCTCGATCTGGCCCAGAAGATGGATGGCCCCCAACTACAAAAGGGCACACGGGTGCCCACCTAAGAGGCGGCTTGGATGGAAGGCTTCGGCCTGGCTGGCGATCTCCCTCTTTGTAGCGTGTTCTTCCTCTTCTATTCCTCCTTCCTCTGCTTCCTCCTCCTGTAATTCTCGAGTTGCAGCCAAACCATGGTGATTGAGTGAAACTAGTAGCTGGAACCTAACAATTGGCATCAGAGCCGTTCGATCCTCCTTCAAATTCCTCAAAAAATTCCACCAAAAATTTCTTCTCCATCCTCCGCTTGCACCCCATTCAATAGAATGCCAAGCCACAATTTTGCCTGCCCCGAGGGAGTTTTCCACGCCCGGATCAACGGCATTCGCCAGGCGGTCACCGTCGAGTCGATTCACGAGTTGTTCCGTCGCTCCGGTGATGGGTATGTGATCTGCGCTTATGAGCGGGTGGTGGACGGGATGTACGGCGTTGAGGCATATGTCGAGTTCCAGTCACGGTGGAGGGCGACCCGAGCTTGAGATGCCCTGGATGGCCATGCCATCTACGAAGGGTGTTGCATCCTTTCGGTGGACCTCCTACCACCGACCTACACCACCATCACCATGCCGGCTGACGATGGGATGGCGCCGTCGTACTTCTACGACGACACTCCGTACGTGGAATGGGAGGCAGCATTGGATGTGGTCCAGCGCCATGATGTGGTTCCTGATGCTTCCACCGACGACCTCCATCTCGAGGCGTCCATGGGCGCCATCAGCGAGACTCCGTCCGAGCTTGCCGCTCCTACAACATCAACCCCGTCAGCGATCACCGGCAATGCCATCCTGGAGCTCAGTGTGTATGACAAGGTGATGAAAGTCGACAACACCAACGACGCCACTACGACACCCACCACCTATTTGGCGGGGTGCCCAAGCTGCGAAACACCCAAGGAGTAGGTGCTCACGTCATCCGCAGCACCACCTTCATTTAAGACTGCAAGCAGCATCGCCCCTGAGCCTGCTGCACCGGAAGCCATTCAGATGCCGCTGCGTTGGCTGTTCCCTATCTTCAATCTGGACAACTTGGCACTCACTAGTTGCTCAACAAAGGTACCTGTCAAGGTCGATTTTCCCTTGACGTCCCAGTTCACCCAAGTCAATGATGGCAAAGTTGAGTCGTGGCCATTACCATGGCCATCCTTTGGATGCATCCAGGCATATACATTGGTACAGTTGGAAGAAGTTCTGAACCTCACGATTGCTTCAGCTAGTTTACCTGTGCAACATTCAGTTGGGTCGCGGCATGATTGGTATTTGTGCTTTACAAGATTCATACCCACTGATGCATTTTTTGTCGCGCATGAGATGCAAATTCTTGTCTGGATGAGGAGCTTATTAATTATATCAAGTGATATAGTCTATGCACCAGCTCATGCTGTGATTGGGGATTTGTGCTGTGAGCTTCAGAGCAAGGAAATTCTATTACAAAGAAAATATTGGCATCTGATTGCGGAAGTATGTTTGGAAGCACTGAGGTTTTCATGGCTGCCACTTCAAGGTAATATCTGTAGCCCACTCGCAAATTTTCTTCTGAAGAAATCAATTGGCATATCTCTGCAATGCTATCGGGAAGGTACAAATTCTTTTGCGGTGATGTTGACACCAAGTCTACAAATGTACGAGCATAAGAACAAATTCAGTTTACTGGAGCATGATATATCAGTGGTTCTCCGTGTTGCTCATGGTAGTATTGTAATACAGTGCATCCTTGTGCATCAGAAGATGCCCAATTGCAGTTTCGGAAACACATATAGAACAAAGAATTACATTGGAATAGTTGCATATGCAGACTTCCAATGGGCAACTACATGGTTCTTTTCCTTGGTGTGTTTGGTTGTATATAAGAGGTTCCATGGCATGTATTGTTCTGTTGCATGACATGACATCACCACTTCCAACAGTGCATCATTCTTCTTAAGGGGGCCTCCTTATTGTTTATGTCTTGGAGGAGATATGCTATATAGTAGCATTATCAGTGCACATATGGCATCTGCTTCGCTTGCAGAAAATGGTTAGGCAGAGATGCTCATTTCTTCTTCCTTGGGTCCTCTTGCTCTGATTCAGTCCTGTTGATCTTTGAAACATTCGACTGGCGAATTGCCTGGCCACCCCCCTCTAGAGGTCATGTTCTTGTCTCCAGCTATATCAACTACTTCAGTTCCTTCCAAGTTTACTTGGTTGTGGATCGCTTCTCGTTGGACTTGTTGGTTTTGTGTGTGGCTGAGCTCTTCACCTATAATTCTGAAATTTCCCAATTGATAATAGCTTGGTTTCTCAAGTTGGGACATTCTACCAGTGCTATCATGTTGAAGCAAGCATTCTCTCAGTCATTGGAATTATGGCATATTACTGTTCTTGGTAGTACTTTGAAGACAAGTACAATTACTCGTCCTCTAGTCTTGCTTCATTGGGATCCAGGTGTGGGCTTCATAAATGACAGTTGGCTATGCTGGAAATATTTCTCCTTGAAAGACAATTTCAGCTGGCCTCAGTTTGTTACAAGAAATTTGTGTGTAACATCACAATGGAACCATGGTCTGCTCAGCTTGATCACTCTTGCAGGGTGGGAGTTCACAAGTAGATACATGTCGATTACCTACAGTAAGCTTGTTCAGGTTACTGGTCTCTCTCTTCACCTTATAATCCACCTGCCACAACTGATTGTATATGGACCAATGACAGGGGAAAAATAGAATGGAGTCTTGGTATTTTCTTGGACTTAAGAAATTGCAGAGAGCTGGAGCACTGGACACGAGAGTCTGAACTGAATTTGAGTGAAATACCAGTTTTAGAGACTAGAACAAGTGGGGCACCAAACATTAAAACGGATATTGTGTGCCGACCTATTCATCAATGGCAAGAATATTTTCTTGATGGGAGGATTTCTACCTTGCTCATGATAAAAATTGGAAAAGCTATCACATATGTGAGGGTTGAGAGCGACAACCGTGCATGGCTGCTTTGTCCAGAGCAGTTCTATACTAGCCTTGATGGAATTCTGCCGTTCATATGCGACTTGGGTAACTCCATGTTCTTATGTGGTTCTGGCTCTGCAAAATTTCAGTGGGCAATTCCATGGCCGAGTGCAACAACTGGATGTAGAATCAAAGAAGCATATTTTGTTGAGGGCTACCGGTGCAGAGATGCAGGCTTTTCTCTTGGAGTCTATATATCACCTTTGCAGATACGACAAGTTGATTGCGTTGCCTTGCTCAGTCCTAAGGGGGCAGTGGATCAGTCGTGGGTTTTCTATTCTAAGACCTGGCGACGAGACAATCCTGACAGCATGGATCAATGGTCTACAATTAGTCAACCAAGTGCTCCGTGTCTGACTCTGGTTCCTGGTGTGCTCATTTTACAAAACCAGCAACTGACTTGGGATCCAGGTGAGAAGATACTTGATTCGTTTCAGCTTGCAGTACAAGTGCCTTGGGATCCCGGTGGTTCGACAGGGAATCGGCTTGAGGGCAAGCCGAAACTTATGGAGGGGGGATTGTCAGCGACCATACTATGGGCCGGCCCTATTCGCCTCGATCTGGCCCAGAAGATGGATGGCCTCCAACTACAAAAGGGCACACGGGTGCCCATGAAAGAGGCGGCTTGGACGGAAGGCTTCGGCCTGGCTGGCGATCTCCCTCTCTGTAGCGTGTTCTTCCTCTTCTGTCTCCTCCTTCCTCTGCTTCCTCCTCCTGTAATTCTCGATTTTTAGCCAAACCATGGTGATTGAGTGAAACTAGTAGCTGGAACCTAACACAATGACACCGAGTACAGAATATAACATTGAATAGAAATTGATCTCCAAGTTCATTTTTTAATTTTTTAACTAGACAAGCAAATCGAAGCACTATGATCAGTTCAGCGAAACACTCTAGTAGAGGAACATCATGTTCTTGCTCGTCCAATTAATAGCTACACTCCATCTTGTATTCCACCAAAGCAAAGCATCAGGTTGTGTTGAATCAACATCTCATCAAAATACGTGCTCTCCCTCTGTACTTTCTCGGGTGCTCTCCCCCTTTCGTGACCATCATAAAACCCTCTCCCCTTCTGTGTTCTGTGACTTCTGTCATGACAATTGCACAATCCTCTGGTTCTTTTAGCACGCTCACACATATCCTTCTTCACCACAACAATCCCACCCAACGGAGAACAACATGGACCTACCCGGACCCTAGCTCTGTTTATTATGCACGCTCCTTCAGCTTTCTTCTGTGTTGTCATGTGGTTTCTTCTCAACCTCATCTGGAGAAAATACATCGTGTCGTCCTCTTCCCCACTTCATACTATCCCAGCTCCCCATCGATCTGCTGCACCATC
Source organism: Triticum aestivum (assembly GCF_018294505.1). NCBI lineage: Eukaryota > Viridiplantae > Streptophyta > Magnoliopsida > Poales > Poaceae > Triticum > Triticum aestivum. The sequence continues at coordinate 33,066,952 of NC_057797.1, read as the reverse complement.
ATCTTGAAATGAGTAGGAGATCCCATGCTTCGCTCCCACCTTTGGGAAATGGATCAATATAATGCCATCTTGTATCAAAGCAAGGGATCACATCCCATATTTTACCCTGTCCTTCAAAACAATGAACCAATGAGTTTGAAAGATTCAGCTAGGAACATATGTTTGCCATACTATTTAGTATTCAATAATGTCTAGGTAGAGCAAATTTACAACATTAACAGGAGACTTCCAGTTTGGTAGCAAAAACAGAGGGAAAGACAGACTAAAACAGAACATATTCATGAACTTCACTCTACTTACAATCCATCAGAAGATTATTCACGACTACTTTTCCGGGTTCTGGTTATGTTTGCTTCACAATGTGTTGCCATCCACTTAAAAAAAATTAGTAGTATAGGCAATCGTTTTTAATGGTGACAAACTCGCAATCTTTTAGTAATAAAGGAGCTAAATAATAAGGATAAATACACTACCGAGAGCACATTAGCACAAGAGAATGCTAGAGAAACAATATATCACCAGAGGTCATATTCAGCGCCTCCAAATCAATGAGGTGTGACCTCGTCCCGGCAAGCTCCCCGCCATTCCTGCAAGATGAACACCACAAACAAATGAAAATGAGCACCAAATGACCAGATTCTAAAGAAAGAGCCAAGCAACAGAGAAGAGGAGGCAAATCATGGTGGAGCAGCACCAGGCATGCCCAAGTGACAATAACAAAGGTGGCTGAAAATATAGAGTAATGTCAAACATAACAAATTTGTGCAGAGAAAATGTACATTCTGAAACACCAACTACTGCATGTTGATTGCTATCATCACACACTAGCCAAAGACGCAGATCTGGCCTCCGCAGGGTGTGCTCGCCGTTATCTTATACAAAAAAAGCCATAGATGGTACATGGAAGTGACTGCTGGTCGAGATTCTTTTTTACCCAATACTCAAGATAAATGAAAGTGATTGTTTTTGTATTCAAAGAGGCTTACACTACCAATTTATAGCCTCTGAACCATATTTGCAATTTTATATGCATAAATTTCCAGAATGCAGTTCATATTTCAGGAAATTGTTTTTCACTCCTCAACCGGCTCAGCATAGAATATGTCCATGGTACCATATGCTTCCCAACTGTACTGCATGTAGTATTTGTGGAAGCAAGCAATAAGGTTCTGATATGCTTACAAAGAACAAATTATTAAGGCATCTGGAACAACTTGACTAAATGATGATTTCTGGGGAGCAGAAATTATATTATTTTCCTACGGCATATAACCAGAGCAGTAAAAATTGCAACCCATATGCTTATCTATATCTATACCTACTAACAAAGCCATGTGTGTTTCTTCAATTTTATCATTCGTTCACCGGCGAAAAGATTTTTTTACTATCCGAGGTGGTACTAACTTTTTGTGCATCCATGTGCTGAAAAAACAAATACTGTTTGTCCAGAATTTCGTACATGGGCCGCGCGCTATTTCCCTGCCCACGCAGCTGGGAAAATCTTATTTTCCGCACAGAGCGGCATATAGTCAGAGCTTCGCACAAATAGCCCGAGACTGGCCCAGTCAGTTTTCTTTTTTCTGTGTTCTTTTTCTTTTTAAAATTTTATGTTCCTTTCTCTTTTTTTCCTCTTTCTTTTTCACTTTTTTACTTTTAAGTTTATTTTTTTTCTAGTTTGATTAATTAATTTTTTTATAAAATGTTTAGAGTTTCTTTTTTGTTCATATTTTTGAAGAATGTTCAGAATTCCAAAATTTAAAAATGTTTTCACATATTCATAAAAAATCTCGTTCCAAAATTTGTACAAAACTCAAAAAATGTTAGTGTTTTATCAAAGTTTTCTAGATTTTCAAAAAAATTGTAGTTTAAAAAATGTTCTAAATTTGAAAAATGTTCTTGTTATAGTGAAATATTCATGAATTCAATGTAATAATATTTTAAACAGGCCCATATTGCTCTTTACATACAGTTGTGCCAATTTATAAATGTGTATGAAACTACATGTAGTAATAAGATGTATGAAGTATGGATCTATTATACCGGACGAAGCATGGATAAATTGGCACGTGAGCTAGCTGTGAAGGACACTGAAATATTTAAACGAAAAGTAATGTTCCCATTTAAAAAAAATGTATTTTACAAAATTGTTGAAATTTTAAAAAAATTCATTTTAAAAATGTACCAAATTTGAAATGTTTTTCCTTGTGAAGAAATGGGCGTTTCTCCAATTTTTTCATCCATTCACCATCATTTTTTTTCTATCCGAGATGGTACTATTTTTTTTTCCGTTCGTCTATTAGAAAGAAAAATGACAGAATTTCAAACGTTGGCCACCCTCACTGTGGCCCAGCAAAGCCACAGCCGATTAATTTTATTGCACACGCAACTGAAAAAACTCTATATTTCGCACGAGCGAGAAATAGCAAGCGTTTATACAGGGCGCCAAAGCTGGCCTGACAAGTTTACTTTTTTCTGTATTTTTTTTCCATTTTCCTTTTTTTATTCCTTTCTCTTTTTGTTTCCTGAGTCTTTTCTCTTTCTTTTCAAGCTTATTTTTTTCCTTTTGTTGCGTAAATTCCATATTTTCAAAAATAATCATAGTTTGTAAAAAATAATATTTTTTAAAAAATTTGTTTTTAAAATTGCTCCGAACTTTAAATCTTTGTTTTTGTTCCAAAATTTGTTCAAATTTAACAAATTAAAGTTTTCTTTGTGTTTTCCGAAGTTGTTCAAGATTTAAAAAAATGCATTTTAGAAAATTTTCCAAATGCGAAACATATTATTGTTTTCGTGAAATGTTCCTAAATTCCAAATGATGACTGAGATTAAAGAAACACATTTCGTTAAAAAATTCTGAATGTTCGAAACATGTTTAATTTTAAAAAATTGTTCACAAATTTAAAAAATATTCATATTTTTAATAAGGTTCGTGTTTTCAAATAAAATTGTGATATTTAAATGTTTCAAATTTTTTGTGTATTTAAATAAACGTACAAAATTTTAAATTTTAGTTTGGGAGTCCCAACATTATTCATGTTTCCCAGAACATTCAGAAATTTATATTTTTTGAAAAGTAAAAAAAATTCAAAATTTAGTCTAATCTAACATTGCAATATGTTCTTAAATATTCATGCTAGCCAGTAGTTAGCGGGACTCGTTTGTTCGAGTGGTAGCAGCACATGGTCAGGTCTTTGAGGGCATGAATTCGATCATTCTACTCATATTTATTTTTAGATTTTTACTGGCGTCTTACAAACATAGGGCGTTCTTATGCCTGCCAATGCGATGGCCGTACACGAAAGGATGTGTGTCCCATTCACTAGCATCATATAGTAGCTCCCACGTAGTTGAACCAAGAAAAAACAAAAAAAAAGAAAAAATGCTCCATCGCACAGGCGGTATTAGACCTCAGTCGCACTGCCCTACTGGGCCGTCCGCATTCGGCCCATCGATCCTCCCCGAGGGAGCCAAAAATATTTGGCGGTCGTAAGGAATATAACTTGCGACGTTGCATCCAACTTCTCGGGCGGGTACAACTGAGCTAGGGCGGCTTTGTTACATAAAAAGATTGGTCCTCCTGTTAAATGTACGTGTAGATTTTGTTCTGCCCGCACATAATTCCTGAATTTTTATGTTTGTCCTTGGGGGGACGAACTGGGCCTACTCTTGCATTTCTTTTTATGTCAGACGGGTCAGCAAAAAAATGTTTAGCCGCTCAGAAAAAAATATTTAAGCTCCCATGGGGTTGAACTATTGACCTTCTCAATTGTGCTGATGGACAAAACCAACTCCGCTATCTTGCAATTATGATGAGAATAGTATCACCTTGGAATTTTATATTAAATTCCACCAGTTTTTATATGTCCATAGGTTATCTGCAAATAAGAAGGTTGTACTTAAATAAAGAAGTTATCTCGAGAATCATGAGGAGAAAGAGGGACTCCATAAATTATTGCCGGTGGTAGCTTTAAAGTGCCAATTAAAGAGAATATGTTGGTTTGTCTTGAATAAAAAGGTCGTGGGCATGTGAGCGCTAAAATAATCAAAGAGAATAAACCCTAATAAAGAAGGGACGTTGATGTCTGGTTATGCACTAAATATGCTAATGAAATAAGATTTATGCTCTACAATTAGTAATCCACCGGGTTACACCATCATAGGAAAGAGTGGTTGAAGCAACCGTGCCCCAATGTCACCACATAACTATCAAACGAGGAGGTAGGCACAATCCCGAGATGGAGGCTGACCCCGAGAAAAAAAGGCATGAGTTGGGTGGTCGCCGCCGTGCCGATCAACCTTACTACTATCAGGATCTCGCGGGACAAACATCACCCGCGAGAAGACCGTAATTTCTTGCTCTATCGCACCGCTGCAAAGATCGTTCTGGTAGACACATCAATTATCTCTCCCGTTGCTCTTCATAGAAAATATCTCTCCCACACATATGTGCTAGTATACCTTAAAAACTATTGGAGTAAATGGCAACAGATATGCTAATCAAATTTAAAACCACGGTGTTGTCGCTGCAGCTGGAAAGACAAACAAAAACATGCTAATCCGGTTGCAATACGGAATCCAGTCAAATTTCCTCCGACATCTCCAACAACCCCACATTGGTGCTACAAACCTATACATGGACCTCTACCATGCACTACTACTCCGTATCATTCTTCTACTCCCTCCGTCCATAAATAACTGTACATCTAACTTTTGTCCTATGTCAACGTCCTAAAATTTTGACCAACTTCATAGAAAAGAGTAATAGCATATATGAAATCAAATTGGTACATTATGAAACTACATTTTAAAACGAATCTAGTAATACCAATTTAGTGCTATAAATGCTGCTACTTTTTTTTATAAAGTTGGTCAAAGTTTTAAAACCTTGACTAGAACAAAAGCTAGATGTACATTTATTCACCGATGAAGGGAGTATTTGGCAATAGCCTTGACAGTAGTTGTTGGGGATATAACTACTCGGTATGAACCGCCCAGAAGGGGCCGGGTCATACCACTGGCGGCTTATCAGTGAAGATGGTGGATCATACAAGCCCGTTGACGGCCCAAGACCTAGAGGCGACTTGAGGCCCAAGAGGATGAACCGTCGTATGTGTAACTTATATTGTAAGGCAAGTTTAATTAGTCACAAATACGGACACATTGTGTATGAGCCGGCCGGGACTCCGTGAGCCGCCGGGCGTCAACCTGTGTATATAAAGGGACGACCCGGCGGCGGCTTAAGGTAAGAAACAAGAGATCGAGAACTAGGTCAAGCGTATTCGCTCCCTGGTAATCGAAACCCAAGTAATACAATCCCAAACTGGAGTAGGCATTTACCTTCACCGCAAGCGGCCGAACCAGTATAATTCTCGGTGTCCTTTGTCCCGTTTAACCCCTTTAAGCTAACCTATTTGCGATGGCTCCACGACTAAGTCCTTCTACTAGGACATCTGCCGTGTCAACTCCACGACAGTTGGCGCCCACCGTGGGGCCAACGCACGGTGGTTTCCAGTTCTTGAAGGGCAGCTTCGAAGGGATCAAGGGATACGCTGTCGGCCGGATGACCAAGAGTCGTCGGGGCAATCTCTATATCGACGATGCAGGCTGGGGCCCCGAGGCCGGCTCAATTGAGTACGGGTACCGGGTCCCCTTCGACGGAATCCACGTCTTCATCGGCAAGATCAGCGAACCAGGCCCTGAGCCAGACACCTGCACCGACATCATCGAGACGGCTCAGCGTGCATGACCCGCCCGAGTTCAGCCCACCGTGAAGCACGCCTTTGTTGGTTTTATCCATGGGGCGAAATTTGAGGAAGGATCTATGTCTGGTGGTGAGACGACCATCTATTCTGATGGTGAATCGTCCACAGGCGAGACTAATTCAATGTATCAATTGCAAGACGGCCGGCTTGGGGGTTGTTCCGAAGGCGACAGTATTCTGGACCCCTATGAGCCGCCGAACAGGGTTGCGATCTTCATGGCCGGTACACAGCCGGCACTCGGTTCATCATCCGCCGTGGCTATGACCTCTAGCTCAGCTGCCGCGGCGACGGCCGGTGTTAGTGGTACTGCACGCCCGCCGGCTCAAGCTTTGACAGAGTTATTGGATGCATTGGCGACTCTGATGGGGGTGGGGGTAACCCCGGACAACCAGGAATAGCACAAGGTGGATGTGGCGAAGCTACGGGATGACATAGATCAAGCCAAGGAGGAGCTGGCGGCTGAGAACGCTAGGATGGCTACGGAGCGAGCTGCTTTGGAGGCCCAGGCACAATGGATTCAGGCAGACTCTTTCCGTCTCACCTTGGACCAAAACGCCTCAAACGAGGTCATGAGGAGGAGGCACCAGAGTTGTTTACCCCTGGTTTATGATGTGAGAAATCTCTTCAACACGCCTGGTGCAGGTACCAGCGACCCGCCAATGGTGAACTGGGCGGCCGAAGCACCTGTAACTAGAGCACCGGTTCAGCCGGGCACGATTGATCAGCCTCGTTTGGATGTGACTCCGCCCCTAGCATGTGCCGACACCGCCGGGGCATTATTCTAATCCTTTGCATAATATGATTGCCGCAGCGTCATGATTGGTGGCTCTTCCAGTTGAAGGCGAGTCTCCAGCTGCGATAGAGATGCGGAGGGCTAGAGAGCTTCTTCAAACAGCTGTGGCTCAATAGGCGGCTTATTCTTATAGCCGCGAGCAGATTCATTCAACCCCGCAACCAAGTCGGAGTTATAGCAGGCACATTGACTCACCAGCAGTTTCGAGCAGTGAACAGCGTGTTTGGGATCGCAGTATTTCGAAAAATTTCCTACGATCACGCAAGATCTATCTAGGAGATGCATAGCAACGAGAGGGGAGAGTGTGTCTGTGTTCCCTCGTAGACCGAAAGCAGAAGCGTTTAGTAATGCGATTGATGTAGTCGAACATCTTTGCGATCCAACCGATCAAGTACCGAACGCACGGCACCTCCGGGATCTGCACACGTTCAGCTCGGTGACGTCCCTCGTACTCTTGATCTAGTTGAGGCCGAGGGTGAGTTGCGTAAGCACGACAACGTGTTGACGGTGATGATGAAGTTACTGACGCAGGGCTTCACCTAAGCACTACGACAATATGACCGATGTGGAAAACTGTGGAGGGGGGCACCGCACACGGCTAAAGATCAACTTGTGTGTCTATGGGGTGCCCCCCTCCCCTGTATATAACGGAGGGGAGGAGGAGGCCGGCCGGCCACAAGGGGCGCGTCAAGGGGGGGGGGGGGAATCCTACTCCTAGTAGGAGTAGGTTTCCCCCTTTCCTAGTCCAAGAAGGAGAAGAAGGGAAAGAGGAGAGAAGAGAAGGAAGGAGGGCGGGGGGGGGGGGGCTTCCCCTTGTCCAATTCAGACTGGGCAAGGGGGGTGGGGGCGCCACCTCTGGCCGGCCCTCTCTCTTCTCCACTAAGGCCCATTGTGTCCCATTAATCCTCCGGGGGGTTCTGGTAACCTCCCGGTACTCCGGAAAATACCTGATACACTTCGGAACCATTCCGGTGTCCGAATATAACCTTCCAATATATCAATCTTTATGTCTCGACCATTTCGAGACTCCTCGTCATGTCCGTGATCTCATCCAGGACTCCGAACAACCTTCGGTACATCAAATCACATAACTCATAATACATATCATCATCGAACATTAAGCGTGCGGACCCTACGGGTTCGAGAGCTATGTAGACATGACCGAGACACATCTCCGGTAAATAACCAATAGCGGAACATGGATGCTCAGATTGGTTCCTACATATTCTATGAAGATCTTTATCGGTCAAACCGCACAACAACATACGTTGTTCCCTTTGTCATCGATATGTTACTTGCCCGAGATTCGATCATCGGTATCATCATACCTAGTTCAATCTCGTTACCGACAAGTCTCTTTACTTGTTCCGTAATGCATCATCCGGTGACTAACTCATTAGTCACATTGCTTGCAAGGCTCATAGTGGCCCAGAGATACCTCTCCAATACACAGAGTGACAAATCCTAATCTCGATCTATGCCAACTCAACAAACACCATCGAAGACACCTGTAGCGCATTTTTTGTGAAAAGAGCTACAACTAGTCAAGGTAGCATTAGTGGTTTCTACACGAAATCGCTATAGCTACCTGGAGTAGCTATAGCGCGTTTTGCCTAAACGTGCTACTACTATGCCAACTTAACTCCGAAAATCCCCACTCATCTCTTCATCCCGCCTCTTTTCCCCCAAATCCCCACTCTTTCTTCCCCCATCACGCCGCCGGAGCCCTCGCCGCGCCTCTGCGCTTGCCCCCAACCCCGACCGACCCCGGTGCGGCTCCGGCCCCCGACCCCGACCTCAGCCCCGACCCCGGCTCTGGCCCCGACCCCATCCCCGGCGCTCGCCCATGGCCCCGGCCCCGGCGCTCGCCCACGGCGCCGACCCCGACCCCGGCGCTCGACCCGACCCCGATCCCTCCCAACCTCGGCCGCCGCCGGGCCTGCTGATAACCCACAAGTATAGGGGATCGCAACAGATTTTGAGGGTAGAGTATTCAACCCAAATTTATTGATTCGACACAAGGGGAGACAAAGAATATTCTCAAGTATTAGCAGCTGAGTTGTCAATTCAACCACACCTGGAAACTTAGTATCTGTAGCAAAGTGTTTAGTAGCAAAGTAATATGATAGTGGTGGTAGCGGCAACAAAAGTAAAGACAACAAAAGTAATGTTTTTGGTATTTTGTAGTGATTGTAACAGTAGCAGCGGGAAAGTAAATAAGCGTAAAACAATATATGGAAAACTCGTAGGCACCGGATCAGTGATGGATAATTATGCCGGATGCGGTTCATCATGTAGCAGTCATAACATAGGGTGACACAGAACTAGCTCCAATTCATCAATGTAATGTAGGCATGTATTCCGTATATAGTCATACGTGCTTATGGAAAAGAACTTGCATGACATCTTTTGTCCTACCCTCCCGTGGCAGCGGGGTCCTATTGGAAACTAAGGGATATTAAGGCCTCCTTTTAATAGAGAACCGGAACAAAGCATTAGCACATAGTGAATACATGAACTCCTCAAACTATGGTCATCACCGGGAGTGGTCCCGATTATTGTCACTTCAGGGTTGCCGGATCATAACACATAGTAGGTGACTATAGACTAGCAAGATAGGATCCAGAACTCACATATGTTCATGAAAACATAATAGGTTCAGATCTGAAATCATGGCACTCGGGCCCTAGTGACAAGCATTAAGCATAGCAAAGTCATAGCAACATCAATCTCAGAACATAATGGATACTAGGGATTAAACCCTAACAAAACTAACTTGATTACATGATAAATCTCATCCAACCCATCACCGTCCAGCAAGCCTACGACGGAATTACTCACGCACGGCGGTGAGCATCATGAAATTGGTGATGGAGGATGGTTGATGATGACGACAGCGACGAATCCCCCTCTCCGGAGCCCCGAACGGACTCCAGATCAGCCCTCACGAGAGGTTTTAGGGCTTGGCGGCGGCTCTGTATCGTAAAACACGATGATTTCTTCTCTTTGATTTTTTTCTCTCCGAAATCAAATATATAGAGTTGGAGTTGGCGTCGGAGGGTTTCCTGGGGGCCCACGAGGTAGGGGGCGCGCCCTAGGGGGGGGGGGCACCCTCGTGAGAAGGGTGTGGGCCCCCTAGTCCTCATCTTTGGCGAGGATTTTTTATTGTTTTTTCTAAGATGTTCCATGGAGTTTCAGGTCATTCCGAGAATATTTGTTTTCTGCACATAAAACAACACCATGGTAATTCTGCTGAAAACAGCGTCAGTCCGGGTTAGTTCCATTCAAATCATACAAGTTAGAGTCCAAAACAAGGGAAAAAGTGTTTGGAAAAGTAGATACGACGGAGACGTATCAACTCCCCAAGCTTAAACCCTTGCTTGTCCTCAAGCAGTTCAGTTGACAAACTGAAAGAAAGAAAAACTTTTACAAACTCTGTTTGCTCTTGTTGTTGTAACTATGTCAAGCCAACATTCAAGTTTTCAGCATAGATCATAACTAACCATATTTGCAATAATTCTCAGGTCTCACAATTACTCATATCAATAGCATAATCAACTAGCAAGCCATAATAATAAATCTCGGATGACGACACTTTCTCAAAACAATCATAATATGATATAACAAGATGGTATCTCGCTAGCCCTTTCTGAGACCGCAAAACATAAATGTAGAGCACCTTTAAAGATCAAGGACTGACTAGACATTGTAATTCATGGTAAAAGAGATCCAATCATAGTCATACCTAAGTTGGTCTATGGCCACGGCTGGCCTGGCGGATATCCATAATAATAGTTGTTGTGGTCGTACTGTGATGAGGAAGAATAGTTGGGATCATACTGTGATGAAGAAGAAGACTCTGATTGCCACTGGCTGACAGTCATCTCTCGATCCCAAGAATAAACAGATTGTCGTGGAGGCTCATCTTGTGGCTCCTGTTCCGGGGCTGGTGCGGGATTCTTGTAAGCTTGGACGGCAGCCCACGTAACGAGGTAGGGTCCTACAAAATTAAACAAAGAAGGAGCAGGCAGGGGAATAGTCTCAGGATGATGTTTGTTAAAGAACAATTGATATTTAAGCTCTCCTGCCCTATTCTTGACAATAAAATCATGTGCCACCATACTTTTATGATCTAGATAAACACGGGGCAGCACCTTTTCTTCCTTCTCAGCATGCCTAATAGGTATGTTAAATGTGCAGCTAGGCGTGTGGCATAGACGCCTCCAAAGATGGGACCCTTAGTACGGTTCATACTTAACCATCTAGCAATAATACCGCCCATACTAAAAGTGTTATCACTGTATAAACCATGGTGCAAAATAATTATATCAGGGATACTCAGGTTTCCACTATTTCCGCGTCCAATTAAACAACGACTAGCAAATAATGCAAAACAGCGTAAAACAGGAAAATGTATGCTAGTGATTCGTGCATCGGAAACCTTTCTAGTTTCTCCTACAGTGATAGTATCAATAAACCCAGCCACATCATCATGATGTGGTTCTTCTGTCTTGCCCTCAAAAGGGATTAAACAAATCTGACAGAAATCATAAAGTGACATCTCCTTATGCTCATCATATAAATGAAACTCCACCGTAAGTGGTGAGTTCCTAGAATGAAAATGAAAGTTTTGCACAAAAGTATTTGTGAGTAAGAGATACTGATCGCATTGGTCGTGGAGGAAAGCGGTGAGGCCTGCATTGTGAGCCAATTCATGAAAATCTTCGTAGATACCAGCTGCTCTCAAGAAATCTTCAGAAGGCCATTCACACGCCCGAATCTCCGTGGTGCGCGGCAAATTATACTTAGGCTTTGGTGCCTTTTCCTTCGAGCTTTGGCTCGACGAGCCCCTCAAAAATCTCCTCATTATTTTTCTGAAACAATCTGAAATTTTTAGTAACTTCAAACAAAAGTGAACCAACTTCAATAATATTGATAGCAACTACTCCTACAAGTGCCTAGAGCCTATATCAAGCATTAGAACTACTTAGAACCATATAAATTTGACATGCAAGCTCAAGAACATGGTCACCTATGAAGCACAAATTTGCAAAGAATAAAGAACTAGAACAAAAACTAATTGGACAAATGGAGGAGTCACATACCAAGGAACAATCTCCCCAAGCAATTTTGCGAGAGGTGCTTTGAGCAAGGAGATCGAAAATCGCAACAAAAGTGGCTGGAACTCGTGCTTGAGTTGGTTTTTCGGGTTTGTGTGAGATAGAGGAAGAAGATGGGTGCTGGGATAAGTGGAGGAGGGCCACCGTGGGACCACGAGGCAGGTGGCGCGCCCTATAGGGGTGGGCGCCCACCACCCTTGTGGCCAGGTGGCAGCTCCTCCCGTGGTAATTTTTGCACAGTAAATCCTCAAATATTCCCGAAAAAATCATATTAAATTGGCATGTCATTCTGAGGACTTTTATTTTCGGGATATTTTTATATTGCACAGATAAGTCAGGAAACAGACAGAAAAATACTAATTTTACTTTATTTAATATAAATAACAGAAAGTAAAAGTGGGGTACAGAAGGTTGTGCTTCTAGTTTCATCCATCTCATGCTCATCAAAAAGAATCCACTAACAAGGTTGATCAAGTCTTGTTAACAAACTCATTCCGATAATCATGAAACCGGAGAAATTTCGAATAGCACTAAGTTACCTCAACGGGGATATGCACATCCCCAATAATAAGAATATCATATTTCTTTTTGACAGTTGGTAGAGGAAATTCAAAACCTCCAAATATAATCGATGGAATTTTTCCAATAGAGTTGATACTATGAACTTGAGGTTGTTTCCTCGGAAAGTGTACCGTATGCTCATTACCATTAACATGAAAAGTGACATTGCCTTTGCTGCAATCAATAACAGCCCCTGCAGTATTAAGAAAAGGTCTTCCAAGAATAATAGACATACTATCATCCTCGGGAATATCAAGAATAACAAAGTCCGTTAAAATAGTAACGTTTGCAACCACAACAGGCACATCCTCACAAATACCGACAGGTATAGCAGTTGATTTATCAGCCATTCGCAAAGATATTTTGGTAGGTGTCAGCTTATTCAAGTCAAGTCTACAATATAAAGAGAGAGGCATAACACTAACACCGGCTCCAAGATCACATAAAGCAGTTTTAATATAATTTCTTTTAATGGAGCAAGGTATAGTAGGTACTCCGGGGTCTCCGAGTTTCTTTGGTATTCCACCCTTAAAAGTATAATTAGCAAGCATGGTGGAAATTTAAGCTTCTGGTATCTTTCTTTTATTAGTAATGATATCCTTCATATATTTAGCATATGGATTTGTTTTGAGCACATCAGTTAATCGCATACACAAAAAGATAGGCCTAATCATTTCAGCAAAACACTCAAAATCCTCATCATCCTTTTTCTTGGATGGTTTCGGAGGAAAAGGCATGGGTTTCTGAACCCAAGGTTCCCTTTCTTTACCATGTTTCCTAGCAACAAAGTATCTTTTATCATAACGTTGATTCTTTGATTGTGGGTTATCAAGATCAACAGCAGGTTCAATTTCTACATCATTATCGTTACTAGGTTGAGCATCATCATGAACATCATCATTAATATTTTTATTAGGTTCATGTTCATTACCAGATTCTGTTTCAGCATCAGACATAGAGATATCATTTGGATTATCAGGTGGTTCAGCAATAGGTTCATTAGAAGTTTGCACAGTTCTATCATTTTTCTTTTTCTTCTTTTTAGAAGAACTAGGAACATCAATATTATTTCTTTGAGAATCTTGCTCGATTCTCTTAGGGTGGCCTTCAGGATACAAAGGTTCCTGAGTCATTATACCAGTTCTAGTAGCCACTCTAACAGCATAATCATTTTTCTTATTATTCATTTCATTAAGCACTTCTTTTTGAGCCTTAAGTACTTGTTCTACTTGAGTGGTAACCATAGAAGCATGTTTGCTAACAAGTTTAAGTTCACCTTTAATATTAGCCATATAATCACCCAAGCGTCTAATCATGTAAGCATTTTCTTTTAATTGTCTACCAAAATAAGCATTGAAGTCATCTTGCTTATACATAAAGTTATCAAACTCATCCAAGCATTGACTAGCAATTTTAGTAGTAGGGACTTCAGCTTTATCATATCTATAGAGAGAATTTACCTTTACTACCTGTGTCGGGATATCGGGATCAGGAGGTTTTTCAGTGAATAAATAATTGAGATCATATGTTTCTTCAACAGGCGGTATATTAAGACCATGTATTTCTTCAATAGGAGGTAAATTCTTAACGTCTTCAGCTTTAATACCTTTTTCTTTCATAGATTTCTTTGCCTCCTGCATATCTTCGGGACTGAGAAATAAAACACCTCTCTTCTTCGGAGTTGGTTTAGGAATAGGCTCAGTAATTGGAGTAGGAGATGGCTCAGGAGCTGGCTCAGGAGCTGGCTCATGAGGTGCCCAATTATTTTCATTTGTCAACATATTATTCAATAGAATTTCAGCTTCATCCGGTGCTCTTTCCCTGAAAAGAGAACCAGCACAACTATCCAGGTAATCTCTGGAAGCATCGGTTAGTCCATTATAAAAGATATCAAGTATTTCAGGTTTCTTAAGAGGATGATCAGGCAAAGCATTAAGTAACTTGAGAAGCCTCCCCCAAGCTTGTGGGAGACTCTCTTCTTTAATTTGCACGAAGTTGTATATTTCCCTCAAAGCAGCTTGTTTCTTATGAGCAGGGAAATATTTAGCAAAGAAGTAATAAATCATATCCTGGGGACTACGCACACAACCAGAATCAAGAGAATTAAACCATATCTTAGCATCACCCTTTAATGAGAACGGAAATATTTTGAGTATATAAAAGTAACGCGATCTCTCATCATTAGTGAACAGGGCAGCTATATCATTTAACTTAGTAAGATGTGCCACAACAGTTTTAGATTCATAACCATAAAACAGATAGATTCAACCAAAGTAATTATATCAGGATCAACAAAGAATTCATAATCCTTATCAAGAACGCATATAGGTGAAGTAGCAAAAGCAGGGTCAGGTCTCATTTTATCTCTAAGTGATTCTTTGTTCCATTTAACTAATAACCTCTTAAGCTCATATCTATCTTTGCAAGGAAAAATAGCGGCAGAAGATTCCATATCAAAAAGATAACCCTCAGGAATAACAGGCATATTTTCATCATCACTATCATCATCGTATTCAGATTCAATAATTTCTTTTTCTCTAGCCCTAGCAATTTGTTCATCAAGAAATTCACTAAGGGGCACAGTAGTATCAGGCATAGAAGCAGTTTCATCATAAGTATCATGCATAGCAGAAGTGGCATCATCAATAACATGCGACATATCAGAATGAATAGCAGAAGCAGATGTAGGTGTCGCAAACTTACTCATAACAGAAGGTGAATCAAGTGCAGAGCTAGATGGCAGTTCCTTACCTCCCCTCGTAGTTGAGGGATATATCTTCGTTTTTGGATCTCTCAAGTTCTTCATAGTGTCCAGCAGATATAAATCCCAAGTGACTCAAAGAATAGAGCTATGCTCCCCGGCAACGGCGCCAGAAATTAGTCTTGATAACCCACAAGTATAGGGGATCGCAACAGCTTTCGAGGGTAGAGTATTCAACCCAAATTTATTGATTCGACACAAGGGGAGCCAAAGAATATTCTCAAGTATTAGCAGCTGAGTTGTCAATTCAACCACACCTGGAAACTTAGTATCTGCAGGAAAGTGTTTAGTAGAAAAGTAATATGATAGTGGTGGTAGCGGCAACAAAAGTAAAGACAACAAAAGTAATGTTTTTGGTATTTTGTAGTGATTGTAACAGTAGCAGCGGGAAAGTAAATAAGCGTAAACCAGTATATGGAAAACTCATAGGCACCGGATCAGTTACGGATAATTATGCCGGATGCGGTTCATCATGTAACAGTCATAACATAGGGTGACACAGAACTAGCTCCAATTCATCAATGTAATGTAGGCATGTATTCCGTATATAGTCATACGTGCTTATGGAAAAGAACTTGCATGGCATCTTTTGTCCTACCCTCCCGTGGCAGCGGGGTCCTATTGGAAACTAAGGGATATTAAGGCCTCCTTTTAATAGAGAACCGGAACAAAGCATTAGCACATAGTGAATACATGAACTCCTCAAACTATGGTCATCACCGGGAGTGGTCCCGATTATTGTCACTTCGGGGTTGCTGGATCATAACACATAGTAGGTGACTATAGACTTGCAAGATAGGATTCAGAACTCACATATATTCATGAAAACATAATAGGTTTAAATCTGAAATCATGGCACTTGGGCCCTAGTGACAAGCATTAAGCATAGCAAAGTCATAGCAACATCAATCTCAGAACATAATGGATACTAGGGATCAAACCCTAACAAAACTAACTCGATTACATGATAAATCTCATCCAACCCATCACCGTCCAGCAAGCCTACGATGGAATTACTCACGCACGGCGGTGAGCATCATGAAATTGATGATGGAGGATGGTTGATGATGACGACGGCGACGAATCCCCCTCTCTGGAGCCCCGAACGGACTCCAGAGCAGCCCTCCCGAGAGGTTTTAGGGCTTGGCGGCGGCTCCGTATCGTAAAACGCGATGATTTCTTCTCTCTGATTTTTTTCTCTCCGAAAGCATATATAGAGTTGGAGTTGGCGTCGGAGGGTTTCCAGGGGGCCCACGAGGCAGGGGGCGCGCCCTAGGGGGGGGCCCCACCCTCGTGAGAAGGGTGTGGACCCCTTGGTCCTCATCTTTGGCGAGGATTTTTTATTGTTTTTTCTAAGATGTTCCGTGGAGTTTCAGGTCATTCCGAGAATATTTGTTTTCTGCACATAAAACAACACCATGGTAATTCTGCTGGAAAACAGCGTCAGTCCGGGTTAGTTCCATTCAAATTATACAAGTTAGAGTCCAAAACAAGGGAAAAAGTGTTTGGAAAAGTAGATACGATGGAGACGTATCACCTACACCCTTTGTAAGCCCCCACCTCTCCTCCTCTCTCTGGGAGCTAGGTTTTTTGGTTAATTTAGTTAGGTTTTAGTTAGGGCAGATGGTTAATTAGGCTATATATTTAGTTATGAATTTAGCTAGGTTTTTTCTTCAAATTCTATATGTTTCTTCCTTTTATATGCAAATTTGAAGTGGACATGTGATGTTTTGGATATGCAAATTTGGACATGTCATTTGGACATGATGATTATGTGCAGGGTAAATGATCCGAGTGGCCTATGTTACGCCGAAATGTTGATTCATTTCCGTTCCGGTGAATTTCAGGCGCTCGATATGTCCATTTTATAGCAAAGGTCATGCCGAAATTTTCTGTGAATTTTGGCATGATTTGTGCTAGATAGTAGGCATATCGAGTGCTGGGAAACGACATTCCGGCAAACATAGATTTCTTTTTTATGTCATTTCTCATTTTCTTTTCTTAGTTTTAGAATTAAACAAGGAGACTTAATCATAGGAAACATGTCGAAACGAAGAAACTAGGCCTTCTGACCAAGATGCAAACGAGATGGATTATGAGGGTGAACAAGAGTACCTCGACTATTTGACTGCTAAGAAAATGCAAAGTCAAGGTTTGCAGGTCGGCCTTGATGATGGTACTGACGCCGACATCGACACGGACGGCGCCGACACCGAGACCGGCGGGGAAGGTACCGGCGAGGAAGATACCGACGGGGAAGGTACCGGTGCCGATGCCGCTACCTAAAAGAAGAAGCAGAAGGAGTAGAGGATACAAAAACCTAACAAACTAGGGATTGGATGACTGGTGATCAGAAAGATGGCACCTGACAAGTTTGAGCCATTAGAGCCGGAAGAACCTCGCAAGTGCTATGGGAACCAAGTAGGATTCATCCTACGGGAATGCGCGAGCATCAACGACGATGACTTAAGGAGTAAAGAACATTTGGCACAGTTGCTCCTGACGAAGTTGCACAAGAGATTCAAGTTCCCCGACCGGGATGATAACATAGAACAACCGTGGGATGATCCGAAGATGAAAAAGATTAACAATCACGCCATGGGCATGTTCAACAATGATTTGGCCTCCTGGAAAGGGAGGGTGAAATGAGCTATTGAGGCTGAGGAACCCCTGTCCAAGATTCTGGAGGAAAATCCGACACTTACGGAAGAGGAGTTCGAAAAGTTCAAGGACACTAGCGCTACCGAGGCAGCCAAGTCTAAGGCTGCAAAATTCAAGAGCCTTCAGCAAAGGAACACGGGGAAGCATCGCCTGGGAAGCCGTGCCTACCTCGGTAAAGGGCCCATATGGGATAAGGAGGACGCGGAACGTGAAGCCGCGGGTATCCCAGACCCCTTCGCGAAGTTCACCAACCCCTTGGAGCATGACTTCATCAGGGCCTGCTACAAGTGGGCCAAGGAAAATAAGGTTTTTTACATGGACCAGATCACGAGGAAATTGATTAGACTACTGGTAATTATTCTTTTACCACCTTAGATTTAGCTCCAGATCTAGTCGACTACACATTCCTAAACGGTTCACGCTCCTTCTGCAGGAGAAGCAACACCAGCTTGCAGCCGAAAGCCCTACTTCTCCGATGAGGCCCAAGTGGGACACCCCTCTCAACCGGGCATTGAACGAACTTAGGGACTCCCTTTGGGCCAGCGGGTGCACGACGCTGGAGACGGTGCCACATGGAAGGTGTTTTACAACGAGGGCCCGGAGGCCAAGAAGCAGGAACACAAGTTTAGTCAGGCGGACATCAACGAGAAGGTGAAGCTTGCGATTGAGAAAAAAGTAGCTAAGGACGCGAAAAAAACAGCTGAGGAGAAAAATGAGTTGCTACAGCAGACAGTCAATGCAGCTGTAACTGCCTGCAAAAATGATTTCGCTACTAACTTGGTTCCAGCTATCATCAACTGGACGAAGGAAAATCCAGACAAGACGGTACATGATTTCCCGTTGCCCACTTTCGTCGGGAGCAACTCCGTGAACAACAACACCACCGCACCATCACTTGCTCATGCAACCGGGCCTCCTCTCACAGTCGCTCCCGCTCATAGAAGCCCGTCCTCTGTGTCTAGCACGCTAGGTGGGCCTTCGTCTTTGGCTGAGCTAGACGCCCTCACGGTAATTACATGTCGCACCAACATATATATATATATATATATATATATATATATATATATATATATATATATATATATAGAATATTCCATTTTCGTTGCCTTTCGGATGTTTTACGCCACATACATGTGTTTGCAGGCCGAAGAAACCCCGTGCACCATACTCTACTTGATCAAAGGCCAGAAGGTGGACGTGGGAAAGGGGATGATAATGAACCCCTTGCAACCCCACGTTCCACAACCACCCGATCCACGCTGGGCACTTTAGAGTTAACTTGTCCAGTGTGAAATCGGGGCACGAGCATTTGCCTCCTACAGCTCATGGGAGAGGACGATGAGGCCCCGCTGCGGATTGGAAGATGCAAGGGTTGGGTGCTGCTATGGCCGAAGAATCTTATTCGTCTAGAGCCGGCCGAGAGCACACCAACAACCACACATCAACAACCATGTGCAGATACCACCACCCCGCCTACGCAATTACCAGCTCCTGTAGTGCCGGGTGAGAGCGACGGACGACGTGATGAAGGGGGTGCAATAGTACTGGCTGATATAATCGGTCCTGTAGAACATAGAATGGATGATGAGACGGAGGTCGGCCCAATGGGTTTCCTCAATACAAACGCGTATTACTATGACATAGATATGATGAGTCAACCATATGACGAATCGGGCTATTAGCATGCTAATGAGGATATGGATGATCTGCCCGGGTGGGAAGGTCGTAGCAGGGATTGCAAAAAGTCTCTCTTCATGAAATCCTCACAGGAC
Organism: Triticum aestivum; assembly: GCF_018294505.1. Taxonomy (NCBI): domain Eukaryota; kingdom Viridiplantae; phylum Streptophyta; class Magnoliopsida; order Poales; family Poaceae; genus Triticum; species Triticum aestivum. The sequence continues at coordinate 33,047,522 of NC_057797.1, read as the reverse complement.
ACGCCTGAAGATGCCACCTCAACACAGGCTCAACTAGCCGAGGGTCGTACAGTGCTTAGCCCGGGAACACTAGGGCAGGGGTTAAGGAAGGGTCTGGAAGGGTCTGGAAGGTGTGCCCAAGAAAAAGGAGAGGAAGAGATCGGGGAAGATAGCTGCCTCCAAACAAGCCAGAGCACATAGTAGCCAGATGATGGATTCTGAAGAGCGTGTACCCGTCAAAGGTGCGGCCATGTTCCATCTCACGGGCGAGCCGATGCTACCGTCAAAACCGCTGGAGGCACAATCAGGGAATCTCAGGAGACTGCACGACCATGTGCTGTCGACTGAGAAAAGCCTACTAGCCTCAAAGGATCCAGGATATCCGACATACGCGACTCGTGTGCCTGAGGGGAAGTGCTACGTCGACACACGGCCCGCGGAGGTGTTCTTCCTGCGGTTTGACCATATCTCTGAGATGTTTCTGACAAGGCGGCTCGATTTTACAATCGTCTGCCTTTTTGCGCTACATATGAGCTCTGTCATGAAGAGAGAAGAAGTCTCCCAAATCTGTGTGGTGGATCCGTACTACATGCACGAGTCTTTCTTGAGTCTCGGCGACCTTGAGCGTGAAACTGCTAGGGACTACCTCCAAAACTTCATGGTACGGAAAAAGGACCAGGAAATTGTCCTCCTGCATTATCATCCAAAGTAAGTCAGTTTCGGACAACCCTTTCGTACATTTCAATTATTCCTTCTCACTCATTTGGAGAATAATTTGAGGTGTCTTTTCCCCACAGCAATGGGCGCATTGTCCTTATCGTTCTTTACCCGCGAGTCTCCCACGCCGTGTATTTCGACCCTTCTAGAGACTACGGGAAGAAGGACTACACCCACATAATGAATATTCTAGATGATGCTCTCCAAGGCTTCAACATTAGAGGTGGCCACATGCATATCAGGAAACAAAGGAACAAGAAGATGGGTTTCGCACATAAAACTAACTTCTGCTGCATCCATGTCCCAAAACCAAGCAAGAAGCATGGATTCTACATCCTCCATCTCATGATTAAGTTTAGCACGGATCACCAAAAGCTTCGGATGACAAGCAGAAATGATGATCATATCCACAAGTGGCTAGAATCTCATGGAGAAGCGGATTATAAACTTAGAGATGACTTCTTTCGCATTCAAAGGGACATTGCGATGATCATCACGAAAGAAGTCATCGATGCATGAGAAGGGGATGTACCATAGCCCTATATCGCGAGCTGACGTCCGAACTCGCATAGGCATGCAACGTCAAGACCTCACGCCGTTCAAGAAGATAGGGTCCATCCTCGATGATATGGAAGGATGGAACTTCTAGTGATTTACGATGCCGATGATGATGATATGTGTCGGTTGAACTTGTATACTTTTTGTAGCGATGAAACTTTGTGATGTCCATGGTCCCTGCCGAACTTGCGTAACGCTACTTTGTTTGTTTCGGTACGAGGACCTGCGTACCTCTAATTAATTAGTTTGCGTACTGTATGTTGCATCTAGTTGCTAATTAACCCTTTCTTCTTCGCGTTGCTCTAATATATTTTGTTGCATATGATTGTACATCCTCTTGATGAAGATGCATCCATAACAGGTACCTAGTTTCTTGATGGCGAGATGGCGTTTCTATGTCATGTACAAAGGGAAGGTTCCGGGGGTGTACAACGAGTGGCCTGAGTGTCAGGCGCAAGTGAATGGGGTCTCGGGCGCCAGCCATAAAGGCTTCAAAAGCAGACAAGAAGGAGAAGCTAGTTACTTGAGGTTCACGCTAGCGCTATAGAGGACTCGTAACCGCCGCCTCATGTACTGCATAGTTCCGCTCTCACTCGTAGTGATAGCTCTTCTCGCGTATACCATTGTTTAGATGGATGATGTTGTAGTTGCAAGTATTCGAGACTTGCATGTATCACTATTTTCGAGATGATGATGAGATACCACTTTGTGTTGGATGATGATTATGATGAGACTATTTGTATGTATATGCTATGATTACATTTGTGGTCTCGCAGCCATTTGTATGTGTATGATGATGAAATTTGTATCTGCTAAAGATTCTTGTATAAAGTCTGTTCAAATACAAAACAAATATGCAGACAAAAAACAAAAACTACTAAAATTAGCAGGAGCGAGTGGAGAAAAGTTAGCAGCAGCGCCACAGTAGCAGTAGCGCGTCCAGGCAAAGTGCGCTAGAGCTATTAGCAGTAGCGAGCTTCCCCGAAGCGCGCTGCTGCTACACTTGTATAGCAGTAGCGCGGGTGTTCACACGCTACTGCTACGGTTTAGCTATAGAGCCTTATTAGTAATGCCGGTCCCAGCGCTACTGATATACCTAGAACACACGCTGATGCTAGCCTTTTCCCTAGTAGTGTTAGTCCAATTCGGTTTGGGCATGGTGTAGCGACCCGACCTCAAATGGTCAAGCCTCTGTGTATCCGTGCCATCCCTCGATCGGTATGCTGGCACACATAGTACATCAATGTATATATCAAAGTGCAATCACATGTATAAATAACATAAAACTGATATATACCTCATAAGTCTCAACAAAAACAAACATAAGGGTGTGGACTCCATCAACGCCAACGGCAAGTTGAGTGTAGACCGTAACCCTACAATGTAACTCTTACTCCTCGTAGAAAAATCCCTGCAACATAAGACGTTGCAGCCCTATAGGTCAGTACATTGAATGTACTGGCAAGTCACATCATAAGAATATGAACCTATTTGTACATGCAATTTGGCTGGTGGAAAGCTCTTAGTTCAGTTTTTGGCATAAAGCTAGTTTTTCCCTAGAATAAAAGATATTATTCTACCACTATTGTATATCATAGGATGAGTTGGTAAACCCAACTTAATCCATTCCCAAAGTCTCATTTAAAACCCAAATGTTTAATTAAGAGTGATGAGATCTCCCAGCATTTCCACTACTAGATGCTCAAGTTGTCCGTAACCGGGGACATGACTAATCGATTAGGTTTTAACACTCTGCAGAGGTTTGCGCACTTTTCCCCACAAGACTCGATCGCCTCCCTTGAAGTTCTCGCACTGCCTGGCATTTGAGAACAGGATGACCGAGACATAGTCTTTCGAAAATGATCCCCCTTAACCCATGGATAGGCCGGTACACCTACATCATTCTACATATGCTAGCCCATCCCGGAAAGGGTCACACTAACTACTCAACTAAGCCAGAGCCCATATTGGCTTGTGGCTGCACACGTAAGCTTCTAGACATGAGAATATGTTTGATCTCTTTGAGCCTGGGCGGCCGACCACTAGTGGTGCACCACCATGGATTAACCATGCATGCTCCCACTGTACTTCGCCACCATTCAAACCAAATACCGCCCAGGTAGTTCATTTACAAGTCTTGGTCCTGATTACTACTTTGTCACTCATGTCTCACCATGAACACTTCCCAATTCCACGTCTACATTTGCAAGGCAGAAATAAACTTACACGGTGGTGACAAGGTTGTATAGATCAGACCTACCTCAAAATGAACTACTAGGTAACGGCATAGCCATCTGGCAACAACAAAAATCCTACCATGCAATCCTACCACAAAAGGACTAAGTGCATAATACAAAACATAGGTAATTGGAAGAATGGTGAAATGTGAACTTGCCTGGTAATAGTTGATGAAGATTATATCGCTCTCAGAAATTTTCTTAATAGAACTATTCGTCACTCTCCGATGATAATCTATAAATTCAAACATTGCATTCACATAAGCAATCATTTCGGAGAACCAAGAATAACATGCAAAGCAAAAAGTCTTGGAAAAACCAAATGAACATACAACACACTTAACTATCACAAAATATTCTAAGTGCAACACAACATAGGCATGTGGTTCAGAATTTGTGACGTGAAGCATAGTGCATACAAGGCATAGGAGTAAAACTACTATGGACAGATCCTAAGTGTGTGAAAATTAGTGTGACAATGGTCCAGGTGATAGGGTCTGGCAACGGTGACACGGTGCAAAAAGAATCACATCAATCGGAGCTACGGTTTAGGAGATATGGCCAATCAAAGTTTGAATTCAAATCTGAATAAAGTTCAAATTTGAATTTGGCCAAAAGATTTCAAAGTTGGATTTCTGGATAAAACTATTCGAGACGAACAATTTGGCGTTGGTTTCATCAAATTTGGATCAACGGTTAAAAAGATACGGCTATCCGAAGTTCAGGGACTAATCTGTAAAACTCAGGGACTAAACAGAAAAAGAAATAACTACAAACAGGTCCCTAACATGTGGCAAATTCCTAGTGGCCGAGAGGTGTTCGCCGCGTAGCTTATACAGCGGACGCTCGGACTTTAAGCAAAACAGCAGCGACGGCTAACTAAAAAAGCCGACATCGGTTTAAAATAAAACCGCACGGTTAAACTAAAACCGCACGGTTAAATAAAAACCGCGGTTAACCGATAAAAAAACTAAACAGAAACGGGGGTTAGCTCACAGTGGCAATGACGACGAACAGGAGACGGTGGCGCAGGCGTCGGGCGGTGGACGGGGCGGCGGCGGGGAAGAGGACGGACAGGACGGGCGCGAGGTGGGCGGTCCGGTGGTGGTGACGGTGTGCGTCGGGGTGTCCGGGACAGCGCGGTAGAGGGCGGCGGCTCTGGTGCTCCGGCGAGGGCACAGGTCATGGGAACCGCGTCTCCGGCGAACCTAGGGGCAAAATAAGATGTCAATTAGGTGCGGAAGAACATGGGGAGTAGTTTGACGGAGTTTGAGGCCTCGGGGTGGCTTACGGTCGTCGAGCTCCTCCGGCGAACGGAGCTCTGGCCGTCGAGATCCAAGCGGCAACTGCGGCAGCTGCGGGTGGTTTGAGGGCGAACGAACTGGCAGAACGGAGAGAGGGGGTCGAGGGCTTCTTATAGGCGCGGAGAGAGGGCTCGGGATCGAGGGATAAGCTTATCCGCGAGGGCTTCGCCCGGCGGTTTTGGCGTGCGGCTGCGGCGTCCTGATCCCGTGCAGGGCGAGCGGGAGGTTAGGGACGATGGGGCTGGGCCCCATGCGTCAGCGGCACTGCGTGCGAAGGGAGCAGAGGCGAGCGAGCGAGCGTGCGGTGGCCTTCGGGCGCGGGGTTGGGCCGGTCGGTCGGGGCACTGGGCTAGCTGGCCAGTTGGCCAGTGGGCCGCGCGGCTGGGTGGCTGCTGGGCCGGCTGGCCAGCGCGTGCGTGCATTTTTTTAAAGTTTTTTTCTCTTTTTTTAACAATCAGAAAAACAAACAAACCGAGTAATAATAATAAAAAAACTATATAGGCATATTATGTACCAAATGTTCAGAAAAATACCCCGAATAAGATGAACTAATTTTCAAGTTCAACTAAATTCTATAAAAATTCATAAAAGTCAAACAGTGCTACTGTTGCATTTAAAATCAATAAAAATCATTTTTTAAATAGCAAAATGATTTCAAATTTGTTTTGTCCTAATTTTCTATTGAAGGGAATCATTTTACCCTTATTTCCATTTATATATTTTTAGGAGAAAATATTTTGAAAAGAAACTCAAATAACTCCCAGTTGGATTTAAATTTGGAATTTCAAACAACTTCGAATGCAAAATGGGTTTCAAATAACTTCAAAGTGACTTCCATTTTATTTCTTTGAAACTTCCAACTCTCTTTCTTCAAATATGAAGAAGCCATTTTATCTTCCCTCATGAACTCATTGAGCTGCTTAAAGTTTCTAAATTTAAAATATTACAAAATGGAATTCAAATCATTTTCAAACCCCTTTTCATTTCTTTAAATGGAAGAAGTCATATCATCTTCACTCTAGGGTTTTGTGATGAAATTAATTTGAATTCAGGAAGATCAAAATGCAAGATGCAAAGTTTTGGGAAAGTCCTTTTATTCCCTCTCATTCAACTTTCAAAAAGTTTTCAATTTCCAATCATTTTCACACAATCAATCACAAAACAATCAAACAAACAATCATAATAATTTATTTAATATAACATTCCAAAATTTAGAATTTTGGGATGTTACAAACTACCACCCTTAAAATGAATCTCTTCCTCGAGATTCGGAGAGGCTAGAAAGAAGGTTAGGTTTGGGGGGTCTCCTTGAAAATCCGGTCATCAACACATGGTATGGGGAGCTACCACCCTTAGAAGCATGGTCAGGGTTCCAACAAAACTCATGTACTCCATCCTTTGCGTTGGCGGTGTCGGTCTTCTCATATTCTCCGAGATAACTCCTTCACTTTTGCTCTTCTGGTAAGGGCATGGCCTTTTCCTCAAAATCAGGAGTCCTTGCATCAAAATAGGATCCTTCTGAGACTTGACAGGTCTGGCGCCAATGCTAAACAACTATCGAAAATCTCATGGTGGTAGACAATTACTGGTTCTCCTGCACGAAATTGGTCTGGGTTGAAGCTCACCGCATAACCTACGATTGGCAACAGGTGCCGGTACAGGGTTTCCATCATCCTACCATTCTAAGGCTTCTGGTTTGTCGTGTCGACACTCTTCTAGGGTTTTTAAGGCTCTCTGATTTTCCATCAACATACGATAGTTCATGATAGAAGTCTCCGGTATGGGGGCCAATCCATCCCGTACTTGAATCATTACTACATACGCAGATAGTGAATCACGTATTCTAACACTTGGGCATCCTCACAAGCATTGCAGAACTTCTCTTCTCCACGGATTGGGTCCGATAAATCCATTGGTCCTGCAAGCCAAACAAAACCTCTATCGTTTCTTCACAACTCTCGGGTTTACGTAACCTCCTATGGAACGTCTGCTGATGAACTCATAGCTTCTTCTAGAATTCTTTTCTTCAACAAGATTGTGCTTGTTTCCTTATCAAATCCTAGGTATTGTGGATTATGGCCCACTTCAACACTTGTATATATTTAACTCATCCTTGGAGTTACTATTGTTCCATATTCCAACATTACATCTCATTTAAATCCAATAGCACTTCATTACTTCATACTCTTGGGGTAATCATCATAACTAAAACCAAACTCCAACTCATTTGTCCAAACTCCACTCTATGGAATACATTTCCTTTTCCATTGTTCAAGTGTTCACACAGACAAGTATCGCCAAAAATTCACTGGTTCATCCATAATTCATATTCTCTTCATATCAAATCCTTTATTATACCCTTAACCACTACTCAAAACTCAAATTTCACAAGTACTCTATTACAAAATCTGCCATCCACATAGTTTGGTATGGTCAAGCCTTACTTCCATCTTTATTCGTTTGCCCTACTTGGAGATGCTTCAGTCCCACTAGAATTGTGCGATGTGATCCTTCAAATCATCGATGTTTTGCTTCATCATGGTGGCCATGAGCTTCATCTCCATCATCTCCACATGGACCTCTCTCAGGTATTCCTGAGTGTGACGAAGTCTTGCTTCAAGTATTTCGCCAATCTGACGTATGGCTTCCATAGCAGCTTCACGAACAGATTCGAAGAATGTTGCTCGTGGTACTCGAGAAATGAAAAAGTATTGCCCCATAGTCTTTGGGCAAACTCCCTTCACGCGGTGGAGGTGTACCTCCACATACCAAAGTTCAAATCCATTCTCCATGAAAGGATAACCCTTGTAGACTGCATCTCCTTCAAGATGAATATTCTTCATCATGTCATTCAGGATTTTTGGGTAATCCTGACCACTAGTCAGGGTCATGATCGTTTCCGGGCCCTTGAGAAAAGACTCGTAAAGGGTTGTCATCTGTAGGCATAAGATAGAAGGGGTACTCAGTATAATGTATGTATTTCCTCGGGTGAAATGTGGTTGTTTTTCTGGGAAAAGTTTGGGGTCAGCTTGTCCATGGGTTCAAGGTTTTAGTCTGGGTGAGATAATGAGAGAGGCCCTCACAATCAACAAACAACTCATAACATTTCATATGAGATTCCAAACACCTCAACTTTTATTGCTTCATGAGCTATTACAATTCCATTTCACAACTCAACTCAACATCCCCAATGAAAATAAAAGTGTGTTCCAACTTTATTACATGCTTTATATCAAGATCTCAACTACTCTGCTCAAGGTCTCCTCGGGTCTGAACATTCTCCAGCAAAATGTCCTACTCCTTTGCAGCATAAACAAATGACTTCAGACAAATCTAGGGGCTTCCTGGTGGTTATCTTGGCTCCTTGGGTTCTTGGCTTCCTTGCTGGGTATTTGCTAGCGTAATGACCTAAATCCTTGCACCTGTAACAAGTGATTTGACTCAGGTCCTTTTCTGCAGAAATTTTGTTGTTCTGGGGATACATGCTCTTTCTCTTCCTGGACTTCTTTGTTCCGATCAATTCTTCTATCTCATGTGGATCAAAATCCACTTCTTCTGTCGGGGAGTCTCCCAGATACTCTTGGTTTTCCTTCATGCAATATTGTGAAAAATGTCCTTCTTCTCCACATGAATAGCAAGCATTGGAGTAAAATCAGTTTAGGCTTTCTCCATCAGGGTCGTCAACATCTTCTTTCATCATCTATTGGGTCCAAGGGTTTTGGGATGAGATAAGAGGGATAGAGAGATACACACAATACACACAATATTGTTTTGAAAATAAGTTTTATTTGTGGCTATTGGGAAAAACATCAAACAATGACAGCTCACAAATATCGCATCTAACGTGAGTCTACAACAGGGGTTTGGTCCTCTAAAGGTCATATAAATCTTGGAATATGTCAGTGTCTTCAAATTCTTCAATTCTTCAGAGGCTTCGACTGTTGTAGCTTCAGTTCTTCTAGTGTATGGTGAAGTCTGATATCTTGTCATTCTCGGAGTGGCTTCAGTTCATCCTCCGTGTGGTCCAAAGGGAACGGGGTTTTGTCTAACTAAAAAGGGAATATTTGATAAAGAAAAGAAGAGAGATAAAGGATCTTTTGGAAAATTAAGTTTTAGAGAAATCCTTTCCTATGGGCTTTCCAGTTTCTAGGGTCACGTCCTGGAGTCAACATGTGCTTTGATACCATCTCTGTAGCGACCCGACCTCAAACGGTCAAGCCTTTGTGTATCCGTGCCATCCCTGGATCGGTATGTTGGCACACACAGTACATCAATGTATATATCAAAGTGCAATCACATGTATAAATAATGTAAAACTGATATATACCTCATAAGTCTCAGCGGAAACAAACATAAGGGTGTGGAGTCCATCAACGCCAACGACAAGTTGAGTGTAGACCGTAACCCTACAACATAACTCTTACTCGTCGTAGAAAAATCCCTGCAACATAAGACGTTGCAGCCCTGTAGGTCAGTACATTGAATGTACTGGCAAGTCACATCATAAGAATAATGAACCTATTTGTACATGCAATTTGGCTGGTGGAAAGCTCTAAGTTTAGTTTTGGCATAAAGCTAGCTTTTCCCTAGAATAAAATATATTATTCTACCACTACTGTATAGCATAGGATGAGTTGGTAAACCCAACTTAATCCATTCCCAAAGTTTCATTTAAAACCCAAATGTTTAATTAAGAGTGATGAGATCTCCCAGCATTTCCACTACTAGATGTTCAAGTTGTCCGTAACCGGGGACACGGCTAATCGATTAGGTTTTAACACTCTGCAGAGGTTTGCGCACTTTTCCCCACAAGACTCGATCACCTCCCTTGAAGTTCTTGCACTGCACTGCCTGACCGAGACATAGTCTTTCAAAAATGTTCCCCCTTAACCCACGGATAGGCCGGTACACCTACATCATTCTACATATGCTAGCCCATCCCGGAAAGGGTCACACTAACTAATCAACTAAGCCAGAGCCCATATTGGCTTGTGGCTGCACACGTAAGCTTCTAGACATGAGAATATGTTTGATCTCTTTGAGCCTGGGCGGCCGACCACTAGTGGTGCACCACCATGGATTAACCATGCATGCTCCCACTGTACTTCGCCACCATTCAAACCAAATACCGCCCAGGTAGTTCATTTACAAGTCTTGGTCCTGATTACTACTTTGTCACTCATGTCTCACCATGAACACTTCCCAATTCCACGTCTACATTTGCAAGGCAGAAATAAACTTACACGGTGGTGACAAGGTTGTATAGATCAGACCTACCTCAAAATGAACTACTAGGTAACGGCATAGCCATCTGGCAACAACAAAAATCCTACCATGCAATCCTACCATAAAAGGACTAAGTGCATAATACAAAACATAGGTAATTGGAAGAATGGTCAAATGTGAACTTGCCTGGTAATAGTTGATGAAGATTATATCGCTCTCAGAAATTTTCTTAATAGAACTATTCGTCACTCTTCGATGAAAATCTATAAAGTCAAACATTGCATTCACATAAGCAATCATTTCAGAGAACCAAGAATAACATGCAAAGCAAAAAGTCTTGGAAAAACCAAATGAACATACGACACACTTAACTATCACAAAATATTCTAAGTGCAACACAACATAGGCATGTGGTTCAGAATTTGTGACGTGAAGCTTAGTGCATACAAGGCATACGAGTAAAACTACTATGGACAGATCCTAAGTGTGTGAAATTAGTGTGAGAATGGTCCAGGTCATAGGGTCTGGCAACGGTGACACGGTGCAAAAAGAATCACATCAATCGGAGCTACGGTTTAGGAGATATGGCCAATTGAAGTTTGAATTCAAATCTGAATAAAGTTGAAATTTGAATTTGGCCAAAAGTTTTCAAAGTTGGCTTTCTGGATAAAGCTATTCGAGACGAACAATTTGGCGCTGGTTTCATCGAATTTGGATCAATGGTTAAAAAGATACGGCTATCCGAAGTTTAGGGACTAATCTGTAAAACTCATGGACTAAACAGAAAAAGAAATAACTACAACCAGGTCCCTAACACGTGGCAAATTCCTAGTGGCCGAAAGGTGTTCGCCGCGTAGCTTATACAGCGGACGCTCGGACTTTAAGCAAAACACCAGCGGCGGCTAACTAAAAAAGCCAACATCGGTTTAAAATAAAACTGCACGGTTAAACTAAAACCGCATGGTTAAACTAAAACCGCACGGTTAAACTAAAATCGCACAGTTAAATAAAAACCATGGTTAACCGATAAAAAACTAAACAGAAATGGGGGTTAGCTCACGGTGGCAACGACGACGAACATGAGACGCTGGCGCAGGCGTCGGGCGGTGGACGGGGCGGCGGCTGTGTTGCTCCTCGGCGGCGGGGAAGAGGACGGACGGGACGGGCGCGAGTTGGGCGGTCCGGTGGTGGTGACGGCGCGCGTCTGGGTGTCCGGGACAGCGAGGTAGAGGGCGGCGGCTCCGGTGCTCCGGCGAGGGTACAGATCGTGGGAACCGCGTCTCCGGCGAACCTAGGGGCAAAATAAGATGTCAATTAGGTGCGGAAGAACATGGGGAGTAGTTTGACGGAGTTTGAGGCCTCGGGGTGGCTTACGGTCGTCGAGCTCCTCCGGCGAACGGAGCTCCGGCCGGCGAGATCCAAGCGGCAACTGCGGCGGCTGCGGGTGGTTTGAGGGCGAACAAACTGGCAGAACGGAGAGAGGGGGTCGAGGGCTCTTATAGGCGCAGAGAGAGGGCTCGGGATCGAGGGATATGCTTATCTGCGAGGGCTTCGCCCGGCGGTTTCGGTGTGCGGCTGCGGCGTTCTGATCCCGTGCAGGGCGAGCGGGAGGCGGGGGACGATGGGGCTTGGCCCCATGCGTCAGCGGCACTGCATGCGAAGGGAGCAGAGGCGGGCGAGCGAGCGTGCGGTGGCCTTCGGGTGCGGGGTTGGGCCGGTCGGTCGGGGCACTGGGCCAGCTGGCCAGTTGGCCACTGGGCCGCGCGGCTGGGTGGCTACTGGGCCGGCTGGCCAGCGCGTGCGTGCGTTTTTTTCTTTTTTTTTTCTTTTTTTTTACAATCAGAAAAACAAACAAACTGAGTAATAATAATAAAAAACTATATAGGCATATTATGTACCAAAATGTTCGGAAAAATACCCTGAATAAGATGAACTATTTTTCAAGTTCAAATAATTCTATAAAAATTCATAAAAGTCAAACAGTGCTATTGTTGCATTTAAAATCAATAAAAATCATTTTTAAAATAGCAAAATGATTTCAAATTTGTTTTCTCCTAATTTTCTATTGAAGGGAATCATTTTACCCTTATTTCCATTTATTTATTTTTAGGAGAAAATATTTTGAAAAGAAACTCAAATAACTCCCAGTTGGATTTAAATTTGGAATTTCAAACAACTTCGAATGCAAAATGGGTTTCAAATAACTTCAAAGTGACTTCCATTTTATTTCTTTGAAACTTCCAACTCTCTTTCTTCAAATATGAAGAAGTCATTTTATCTTCCCTCATGAACTCATTGAGCTGCTTAAAGTTTCTAAATTTAAAATATTACAAAATGGAATTCAAATCATTTTGAAACCCCTTTTCATTTCTTTAAATGGAAGAAGTCATATCATCTTCACTCTAGGGTTTTGTGATGAAATTAATTTGAATTCAGGAAGATCAAAATGCAAGATGCAAAGTTTTGGTAAAGTCCTTTTATTCCCTCTCGTTCAACTTTCAAAAAGTTTTCAATTTCCAATCATTTTCACACAATCAATCACACAACAATCATAATAATTTATTTAATATAACATTCCAAAATTTAGAATTTTGGGATGTTACACAAGGGGGGCGCCACCACCTGGCTGCCGCCTCCTCTCTCCACTAGGGTCCATGAAGGCCCATTAACTCCCCGGGGGGGGGGGGGTTCCGGTAACCCACGGTACTTCGGAAAAATGCCCGAACCTTTCCGAAACCATTCTGGTGTCCACACATAACCTTCCAATATATCAATCTTTATGTCTCGACCATTTCGAGACTCCTCGTCATGTCCGTGATCTCATCCAGGACTCCGAACAAACTTCAGTTCATCAAATCAGATAACTCATAATAGAAATCGTCATCGAACGTTAAGCGTGCGGACCCTACGGGTTCGAGAACTATGTAGACATGACCGCGACACATCTCCGGTAAATAACCAATAGTGGAACCTGGATGCTCATATTGGCTCCTACATATTCTATGAAGATCTTTATCGGTCAAACAGCATAACAACATATGTTGTTCCCTTTATCATCGGTATGTTACTTGCCCGAGATTCGATCGTATGTATCATCATACCTAGTTCAATCTCTTCACAGGAAAGTCTCTTTACTTGTTCCGTAATGCATCATCCCGTAACTAACTCATTAGTCACATTGCTTGCAAGGCTCATAGTGATGTGCATTACCGAGAGGGCCCAGAGATACCACTCCGATACACAGAGTGAAAAATCCTAATCTCGATCTATGCCAACTCAACAAACACCATCGGAGACACCTGTAGAGCATCTTTATAATCACCCAGTTACGTTGTGACGTTTGATAGCACACACGGTGTTCCTCCAGTATTCAGGAGTTGCATAATCTCATAGTTCGAGGAATATGTATAAGTCATGAAAAAAGCAATAGCAATAAAACTAAACGATCATAATGGTAAGCTAACAGATGGGTCTTGTCCATCACATCACTCTCTAATGATGTGATCCCGTTTATCAAATGACAACACATGTCTATGGTCAGGAAACTTAACCATCTTTGATTAACGAGCTAGTCAAGTAGAGGCATACTAGGGACACTCTGTTTGTGTATGTATTCACACATGTACTAAGTTTCCTGTTAATACAATTCTAGCATGAATAATGAACATTTATCATGATATAAGGTAATATAAATAACCACTTTATTATTGCCTCTAGGGCATATTTCCTTCAGTCTCCCACTTGCACTAGATTCAATAATCTGGATTACATCGTAATGATTCTAACACCCATGGAGTCTTGGTGCTGATCATGTTTTGCTCGTGCGAGAGGCTTAGTCAACGGGTCTGCAATATTCTGATCCGTATGTATCTTGCAAATCTCTATGTGTCCCTCCTTGACTTGATCACGGATGGAATTGAAGCGTCTCTTGATGTGTTTGGTTCTCTTGTGAAATCCAGATTCCTTTGCCAAGGCAATTGCACCAGTATTGTCACAAAAAAATTTCATTGGACCCTATGCACTAGGTATGACACCTAGATCGGATATGAACTCCTTCATCCAGACTCCTTCATTTGCTGCTTCACACGTAGATCCCGCCACGACGCTCTGCTTGGAACTGCACCAACTGACAGCTCCACCATTCAATATAAATATGTATCCGGTTTGTGACTTAGAGCCATCCGGATTAGTGTCAAAGCTTGCATCAACGTAACCATTTACGACGAGCTCTTTGTCACCTTCATAAATGAGAAACATATCCTTAATCCTTTTCAGGTATTTCAGGATGTTCTTGACCGCTGTCCAGTGATCCACTCCTGGATTACTTTGGTACCTCCCTGCTAAACTAATAAAAAGGCACACATCAGGTCTGGTACACAGCATTGCATACATGACATAATCTATGGCTGAGGCATAGGGAACGACTTTCATTTTCTTTCTATCTTCTGTAGTGGTCGGGCATTGTGTCTGACTCAACTTCACACCTTGTAACATAGGCAAGAACCCTTTCTTTGACTGATCCATTTTGAACTTCAAAATTTTATCAAGGTATGTGCTTTGTGAAAGTCCAATTAAGCATCTTGATCTATCTCTATAGATCTTGATGCCCAATATATAAGCAGCTTCACCGAGGTCTTTCATTGAAAAATTCTTATTCAAGTATCCTTTTATCCTATTCAAAAATTCAGTATCAATTATGATCAACAATATGTCATCCACATATAATATCAGAAATGCTATAGAGCTCCCACTCACTTTCTTGTAAATACATGATTCTCCAAAAGTCTGTATAAAACCATATGCTTTGATCACACTATCAAAACGTATATTCCAACCCCGAGAGACTTGCACCAGTCCATAAATGGATCGCTGGAGCTTGCACACTTTGTTAGCACATTTTGGATCGACAAAACCTTATGGTTGCACATATACAACTCTTCTTTAAGATATCCATTAAAGAATGTAGTTTTGACATCCATTTGCCAAATTTCATAATTATAAAATGCGGCAATTGCTAACATGATTTAGACAGACTTAATCATCGCTACGGGCAAGAAGGTCTCATCGTAGTCAACTCCTTGAACTTGTTCAAAACCTTTCACAACAAGTTGAGCTTTGTAAAGAGTAACATTACCGTCAGCGTCAGTCTTCTTCTTGAAGATCCATTTATTCTCTATTGCTTGCCGATCATCGGGCAAGTCAACCAAAGTCCACACTTTGTTCTCATACATGGATCCCATCTCAGATTTCATGGTCTCAAGCCATTTTGCGGAATCTGGGCTCATCATCGCTTCCTCATAGTTCGTAGGTTCGTCATGGTCAAGTAACATGACCTCCAGAACAGGATTACCGTACCACTCTGGTGCCGATCTTACTCTGGTTGACCTACGAGGTTCGGTAGTAACTTGATCAAAAGTTTCATGATCATCATCATTAGCTTCCTAGCTAATTGGTGTAGGAATCACTAGAACCGATTTCTGTGATGAACTACTTTCCAATTCGGAAGAAAGTACAATTACCTCATCAAGTTCTACTTTTCTCCCACTCACTTCTTTTGAGAGAAAGTCCTTCTCTAGAAAGGCTCCATTCTTAGCAACGAATATTTTGCCTTCGGATTTGTGATTGAAGGTGTACCCAACTGTCTCCTTTGGGTATCCTATGAAGACACATTTCTTTGATTTGAGTTCGAACTTATCAGGTTGAAGTTTTTTCACATAAGCATCGCAGCCCCAAACTTTAAGAAACGACAACTTGGGTTTCTTGCCAAACCACAGTTCATATGGTGTCGTTTCAACGGATTTAGATGGTGCCCTATTTAACGTAAATGCAGCCGTCTCTAAAGCATAACCCCAAAATGATAGCGGTAAATTTGTAAGAGACATCATAGATCGCACCCTATCTAATAAAGTATGATTATGACATTCGGACACACCATTACGCCGTGGTATTCCAGGTGGCGTGAGTTGCGAAACTATTCCACATTGTTTCAAATGAAGACCAAACTCGTAACTCCAATATTCACCTGCACAATCAGATCGTAGAAACTTTATTTTCTTGTTACGATGATTTTCCACTTCACTCTATTTTTTTTTTGAACTTTTCAAATGTTTCAGACTTATGTTTCATCAAGTAGATGTAACCATATATGCTCAAATCATCTGTGAAGGTTAGAAAATAATGATACCCGCCGCGAGCCTCAACACTCATCGGACCGCATACATCAGTATGTATTATTTCCAACAAGTCTGTTGCTTGCTCCATTGTTCCAGAGAACAGAGTCTTAGTCATCTTGCCCATGAGGCATGGTTCGCAAGCATCAAGTGATTCCAAAAGTCCATCAACATGGAGTTTCTTCATGCGCTTTACACCAATATGACCTAAACGGCATTGCCACAAATAAGTTGCACTACCATTATTAAACTTGTATCTTTTGGCTTCAATACTACGAATATGTGTATCACTACTATCGAGATTCAACAAAAATAGACCACTCATCAAGGGTGCATGACCATAAAAGATATTACTCATATAAATAGAACAATCATTATTCTCTGATTTAAATGAATAACTGTCTCGCATCAAACAAGACCCAGATATAATGTTCATGCTTAATGCTGGCACCGAATAACAATTTTTCAGGTCTAAAACTAATCCCGAAGGTAGATGTAGAGGTAGCGTGCCGACGACGATCACATCGACTTTGGAACCATTTCCCACGCACATCTTCACCTCGTCCTTAGCCAATCTTCGTTTAATCTTTAGCCCCTGTTTCGAGTTGCAAATATGAGCAACGGAACCAGTATGAAATACCCAGGCGCTACTACAAGCATTAGTAAGGTACACATCAATAACATGTATATCAAATATACCTTTCACTTTGCCATCCTTCTTATCCGCCAAATACTTGGGGCAGTTCCGCTTCCAGTGACCAGTCCCTTTGTAGTATAAGCACTCAGTCTCAGACTTAGGTCCACACTTAAGCTTCTTCACTTGAGCAGCAATTTGCTTGCCGTTCTTCTAGAAGTTCCCCTTCTTCCCTTTGCCCTTCTTCTTGAAACTAGTGGTCTTGTTAACCATCAACACTTGATGCTCCTTCTTGATTTCTACCTCTGCAGCCTTTAGCATCGCGAAGAGCTCGAGAATTGTCTTATCCATCCCTTGCATATTATAGTTCATCACGAAGCTTTTGTAGCTTGGTGGTAGTGATTGAAGAACTTTGTCAATGACACTATCATTAGGAAGATTAACTCCCAGTTGAGTCAAGTGGTTGTGGTACCCAGACATTCTAAGTATATATTCACTGACAGAACATTCTCCTCCATCTTGCAGCTATAGAACTTATTGGAGACTTCATATCTCTCGATATGGGCATTTGCTTGAAATATTAACTTCAACACCTGGAACTTATTGCTCCATGATGTTCAAAACGTCATCGAAGTCCCAGTTTTAAGCCGTAAAGCATGGCACACTGAACTATCGAGTAGTCATCAGCTTTGCTCTGCCAGACGTTCATAACGTCCAGAGTTGCTCCTACAGCTAGTCTCGCACCTAGCAGTGCTTCCAGGACGTAATTCTTTTGTGCAGCAATGAGGATAATCCTCAAGTTACGGACCTAGTCCATGTAGTTGCTACCATCATCTTTCAACTTAGCTTTCTCTAGGAATGCATTAAAATTCAACGGAATGGTAGCACGGGCCATTGATCTACAACAATATAGACATGCAAAATTCATGATAAATTAAACTTCAATTAATCATATTACTCAAGAACCCCCACTTAGATAGACATCTCTCTAGTCATCTAAATGATCACGTGATCCATATCAACTAAACCATGTCCGATCATCACATGAGATCCCTGTTCAAGAATTCATCCGATTAACCAGTTAACTTGCCGATTAATCCCTACTCGTAGGGTCACCGAGTAGCCGATAAACTGAAAAATCACACGATTAATTGATTAAATGGACGATTAACTTGCCGATTCGCCGATTAATCCCCTACTCGCCAGCCAACCGAGCAGCTACCAGTTAACGATTTCCTCAACAATGCATGAGATGGAGTAGTTTTCAATGGTGAACATCACTATGTTGATCATATCTACTATATGATTCATGTTCGACCTTTCGGTCTCAGTGTTCCGAGGCCACATCTCCATATGCTAGGCTCGTCAAGTTTAACCCGAGTATTCTGCGTGTGCAAAACTGGCTTGCACCCGTTGTATGTGAACGTAGAGCTTATCACACCCGACCATCACATGGTGCCTCGGTACGACGAACTGTAGCAACGGTGCATACTCAGGGAGAACACTTATTGAGGGAGTCCTGGACTAATTGGTTCTCAGGTGTCCGATCTATTGGATGTGGGCCAGACTGATGGGCCGTAAGGATACAAAGACAGAAGACTGTACCCGTGTCCGGATAGGACTCTCCTTGGCGTGGAAGGCCAGCTTGGCGTCAACATTGTGCGAAGCGCAAGAATTGGAGACAGGATAATCTCCATTCTCCATAATGGAGAGTCAAGGCCTACCTTGTTTTATGCTATTTTACCTAACAGAGGGTAGTAGGTCCTATGAGAGAGAAGTAGGTCCTAGGTAAAATGTCTTATTATGTGCTACAATGTGTAATGTGTTAGAGTTGATGATGACGAGGAGTTGTGATTATGACTAGTGACCAACTTGCTATATGATGCCTCATTGATGAAAATGATGATCATGAGGTGTTATATGACAATGATGTATTATGATGATAAGTTGTTAATGATAAGTGAAGTAATAACTCATTATGATGTAAAAACAATCTTTAAATTGCTGCTGTATGAAAACTTGTATGAATACGACATAAAATAAAAAAGAAATAGAATACGGAATAATAGTAGTAGCGCGGGCAGTGAGACACGCTGCTAGTAATTACCAGTAGCCTATTTTGCAGGAAGCGCTACTACTAATTGGATATATCAGTAGCGCGGGTAAACCAACGCTATTGCTAACCTTTAGCTGTAGCGCAGTAGCAGTAGCGCGGTCAGCCGCGCTACTGGTAGGCCAAAAACCCGCGCTACTGCTAGTCTTTTCCCTAGTAGTGATAAGTTAACGAAACTGCAGAAGTAACTGCTAGTAGTAGGAATCACGACAAACACAAGTGTATACAAGTACACTTCTCATCATCACTCAAGTAGTACACAATGACAAACACAATTCTCATCGAAGAATATCATCTGTTCACTAATATGGGTAAGCAGAATTGGGAGGACTCCAGGAATAATATAGGGTATAGCATCCCCATTTCTGAACATCTGGCTATCTACTTTTGACCAAGCAATTTTCCCACTCCTTCGCAGTATCGCATGTCCAATCTTCACCGCCCTGCTGCATTTTTTCTTATGGATTAGATTTGTTATCTCGGGTCTCAAGGCAGATGTAGATTCAACATGATACAACTTTTTTCAATCTGCATAGTAGGAACAAACAAGTGAGTAAAAAATTAGTAGCATATCCATTGTTGAGGCATCCCCGCAATGCTAAATGAAACTCCCATCGAAATTCGCCTAACCTTGATGACCACGTCATTGTTGTAGTCCATGATGAATTTCTTGATGTTGTAAAGCATAATTGGGCCACAATCGAAACTTTCCTCTGGCTGTTGCGAAACCTGGCAACAAAAGACTGTATGAGCCAATGTCAAAGCTTGTTGTATTGACTGACCATCTGAGTTACCTTTAGCATTTTTTCTGGATTACAACCTTGTCGTTGAGCTTAAGCACTCGACACATATATCTACAATAGATACACAAGGTGTTGAAGGTAGTACAGCTACACCGAATAGTACATTTACCCAAACCTTTTGACTACTGAGACTGCTTACAATTCAAGGTTGTTGAAAATACGTTTACTATCATGATAGCCTAATAAGGAATCCAGGTGGAAAATTGCTGGATGTTTCTTTTTATTGCATATAATGGCCAAACTTCAGTGTTGGGTTCTTCTGCACCATAGAAGACATGCTCAGAAAAATAAACTATCACTACCAGCTGATATAAGCACTTATATGAAGAAATATATAACAAACAAAAAGATTGCTCACCCATTCACAGGCCAAAAAAGAAATCTCTTGTTAGCATACAAAATATTTTTTCCATCTCTACCGTACTGCACTAAGAAAGCAATTAAATGTACATACATAAAGCATAATGTATCAGGAAAGAAACCAAATTTAGGAATTTAAGACGGTTACCTTTCCATCCTTGTTCGCAAGTGTGTCATATTGACGTGGGTCCATTATAACATACTAGCCATACATTTTACTACTCATGAATTTCGGCAATATATGGGGTCCTTGTATGTGACTACAAGTACATCATTATGGTTACCAGCTTGAATAAAAGGTGGCTTGATTTACATGCATATCAGAGACTAATAAGAATAGTGCTTACATCGTGTACATACTAATTATAGTATCACATAAGTGGCGATTAGGTCCAAGGCTACTTAAATCCGGACAGTAGAGTGTAATATCTCGAGTGTTGGGAGGATATTGAAAATAACTAGGACAATTTTTCATAGATTTGGCTTGTGCATTTCCAGTCCTTTGAAGATATATCACGTCAATAGCCAAGATGTATTCCTTCACCTTGTCAGAAAAATCCACAAAGATGTCTTTGTGTTCTGAGATAAATTGGAGAACATGTGAAATATCTCCAGCATCAGCGATGGCCTTCTCTTTGGTATCTCCATCCAACTTCTCTTCCCTCAAGGATCTCGTGAAAGTTGTCCATAAAGTCAGCATATGTCGCATGTAATTGTTCCTGCAGTTTTTTAGCCATGGTAGGCTGGCAATAATGATCATCAACATCAACAACCTGAAAAGACATGTAAACTATGTTTATATGTCATAAACAATACAAGATCCACTTAAATTTTGATCATTTAACTTGGTAAGGGTTGCGACGATGACCCATGTGAGCTTTGTGAGGCGAGCACATCTCGATCACGTCTTTGATGGAAACGATCCTTATACACACTATCTTTAAATGCCCTGTACTGCAAAAAAATAGAATTTCACATAAGGACGTGTCAAGAAGATGTGATTCCCAATCCACCTCAAACAGAAGCTAGACTGGACGAATTAATTAAATAGTTACCTTTATTTTATCCAAATATGCTTTGGCCAGTCTATTTAGGCGTTCTTGTTTTGTGAATTTACAACGCGGAAAACCTGGTACTTGGGGTTCCTTATCATCGCCGTCAAAGGATGGCGAAGTCAGCAACAACTATCTATAGAGAAACCAGTTAGAAATGTAATTTCAATACTCATTAGACAAAATATTTGTAATTAAATTCAAAATCAAACAGATTACTCAGCGTGGGGAGGTATACATTTGCATTTACTGCCAGACAGGAACCATCTGTATAGTTCTTGAAACCATTCACCATGTGCTCTACAACATGCTCACTCAACCTATACTTATCACCGGTACAAAATACAGCTAAGTACCGGGGATTAGTACAACTTTTGGAATTTGATGTGCAGACAAAACACATCAACACAAGTTTATACAATTGCATATAACTCATCAGCAACATCACTCAACTTGGCATGGTTGACCATATATTGCAGCTTCATCACCACAAATTCCATGTCACTGAGACTCTTTGTATCATTTCTGAGAACACGTTTCATTTGTGTACGATCTTTAAGATGCCCTAATGCTGGTTTCACAAAATCACCTTTATTTGAGAGGCCGAGAACAAACAGTGCCAAGTCATACAGGTTAAGAGGTTCTACCCCTGGAAGTTTCAATTCTCCATTGTCATTAATAAGTGCAGCAAGCTTCCTAACAAAAGGATCATGTACTGTATCGTCCACCTCGATTCTATGTATGGGACTTGTTCAGCTATGCATTTTCCGATCTGATAGTGCATAGCTAGGGTTAGATGTGATATGTCTGATTTGATATGTGCAAGGTATTAGATGTGAAAGGAATATCACATCTAACCCTAGCTATGCACAATTAGATCGGAAAATGCATAGTTGAACAAGTCAAATACATAGAATGGAGGTGGACGATACAGTACCCGCTCCTTTTGTTAGGAAGCTTGTTGTACTTATTAATGACAACGAAGAATTGAAACTTCTAGGGGTAGAACCTCTTAACCTATATGACTTGGCACCATTTGTTCTCGGCCTCTCAAATAAAGGTGATTTTGTTAAACCGACATTAGGGCATCTTAAAGATCGTACATAACTGAAAGGTGTTCTCGAAAGTGATACAAAAAGTCTCAGGGACATGGAATTTGTGGTGACGAAGCTGTAATATATGGTCAACCACGCCAAGTTGATTGATGTTGCTGATGAGTTTATGCAATTGTATAAGCTTGTGTTGATGGGTTCTGTCTATGCACCGAATTCAACATTTGTACTAATCCCCAGAACTTGGCTGTATTTTGTACGGGTGATAAGTATAGATTGAGTGATCATGTTGTAGAGCACACGGTGAATGGTTTCAAGAACTATATATAGAGATGGTTCCTATCTGACAGTAAATGCAAATGTATATCTCCCCACGGTGAGTAGTCTGTTTGATTTTGAATTTAATTACAAATATTTCGTCTAATGAGTATGGAAGTTACATTTCTGACTGGTTTCTCTACAGATAGTTGTTGCTGACTTCGCAATCCTTGACGACGATGATAAGGAACCCCCGATACCAGGTTTTCTGCGTTGTAAATTCACAAAACAAGAATGCCTAAATAGACTGGCCAAAGCAAATTTGGATAAAATAAAGGTAACTATTTAATTGATTCGTCCAGCCTAGCTTCTGTTTGAGGTGGATTGGGAATGACATCTTCTTGCCATGTCCTTATGTGAAATTCTATTTTTTTGCAGTAGAGGGCATTTAAAGATAGTGTGTACAAGGATTGTTTCAATCCAAGACGTGACTGAGATGTGCTCGCCTCACCAAGTTCACATGGATCATCGCCGCAACCCTTACAAATGATCAAAATTTAAGTGGATCATGTATTGTATATGACATATAAACACAGTTTACATGTCTTTTCAGGTTGTTGATGTTGATTATCATTATTGCCAGCCTCCCATGGCTAAAAAATTGCGGGAACAATTACATGCGACAGATGCTGACTTTATGGACAACTTCTATGCTTTCATGAGATCTTTAAGCGAAGATAAGTTGGATGGAGAAACCAAAGAGAAGGCCATCGCTGATGCTGGAGATATTTCACATGTTCTCCAATTTACTCAGAACACAAAGGCATCTTTATGGATTTTTGTGACAAGGTGAAGAAATACATCTTGGCTATTGACATGATATATCTTCAAAGGACTAGAAAGGAACAAGCTAAACCTACGAAAAATTGTCCTAGTTATTTTCAATATCCTCCCAACACTCGAGATATTACCCTCTGTTGTCCGGATTTAAGTAGCCTTGGACCGAATCGCCACTTCCGTGATGCTATAATTAGTATGTACACAATGTAAGTACTATTCTTATTAGTATTTGATATCCATCTAAATCAAGCCACCTTTTATTCAAATTGGTAACCATAATGTTGTACTTGTAGTCACATGCAAGGACCCCATATATTGCCGGAATTCATGAGTAGTGAAATACATGGCCAGTATGTTATAATGTATCCACTTCATATGACACACTTGCGAACAAGGATGGAAAAATGACTGTCTTAAATTTCTAAATTTTTTTTCTTTCCTGACACATTAAGCTTTATGTATGTACATTTGATTGCTTTCTTACTGCAGTATGGTAGAGATGGAAAAAAACTTCTGTATGCTAACAAGAAATTTCTATTTTGGCATGTGAATGGGTGAGCAATCTTTCTGTGTCTTATACAATTCTTCGTATAAGTGTTTATATTAGCTGGTAGTGATAGTTTAGCTTTCTGAGCATGTTTTCTGTGGTGCAGAAGAACCCAACACTGGAGTCTGGCCATTATATGCAATAAAAAGAAACATCTAGCATTTTCCACCTGGATTCCTTATTAGGCTATCATGATAGTCAACGCATTTTCAACAGCCTTGAATTGTAAGCTATCTCAGTACTCAAAAGGTTCGGGTAAATGTACTATTTGGTGTAGCCATAGTACCTTCAACACCTTGTGTATATATTGCAGATATATGCGTCGAGTGCTTAAGCTCAACGACAAGGTTGTAATCCAAAAAAATGCTAAAGGTAATTTAGATGGTCATTCATTGTAGCAAGCTTTGACACAGGCTCATACAGTCTTTTGCCGCCAGGTTCCGCAATAGCCAGAGGAAATTTCCGAGTGTGGCCCAATTATGCTTTACAACATCAAGAAATTCATCATGGACTACAACAATGACGAGGGCATCAAGATTAGGCGAATGTCAACGGGAGTTTCATTTAGCATTTCTGGGATGCCTCAATAATGGATATGCTACTAATTTTTTACTCACTTGTTTATTCTTACTATGCAGATTGACAAAAAGTGGTATGATGTTGAATCTGCATCTGCCATGAGAGACGAGATAACAAATTTGATCTGCAAGAAAAAAATGCAGTAGGGCGGTGAAGATTGGACATGCGGTACTGCGAAGAAGTGGGAAAATTGCTTGGTCAAAATAATATAGGCCGACGTTTAGGAATAGGGATGCTATGCCCCATATTATTTCTCGAGTGCTCCCAATTCTGCCTACCAATATCAGTGAATAGATGATATTCTTCGATGAGAACTGTGTTTGCCATTGTGTACTACTTGAGTGATGATGAGAAGTGTACTTGTATACACTTGTGTTTGTCATGGTTCCTGCTACTATCGGTTACTTCTGCAATTTCATTAATTAGCTTATGTTTGTTGGCTCGGGAAAGAGACTGATGTAAATTCATGTTGCAATGCCACTCTATGATTCTGAGCATGTGTTTCATTCTAGCCTGTGCGACCAATGCAGGAAAAATACTATTGTAAATTCCTAGTTTGGTACCACTATCTATTGAGTGTGCTTTTGTTCCTGGTTCATAGGATTTTTGGTCTTGTGTCTGTGCTATGTTTTGCATGTGCTTTTTTCAAACCTATTTCAGATTGTCGACAGCTACCATGTCCTTGTTGGTTTATTGTCTTTAAGATTAATATGAATACCATCTATCTAGCCATCGCATAGAACACCCATGAAAGATTTGGTTTTAGGCACTTACAGGAATTGGAAGTACCAATTAGGGGATAGCCCATGGTGATAACCGTAGGCAATCTGTTGGTTGAGTGGTGTCGAGGAAGACCAACTACAGGTCATTGTAGGGGGTGCAGGAGCCACCGACACTGCTCTCCTGGTGGCCGGCAGTGGTAGTTGGTCTTCTAATCCGTTGTCCACCCTTTACAGATCGGTAGTTTGTTAGGAGTTTAGGTGTTTTAACATGTACGTGTATATGTCCCCGGCAGGGCATTGCCTCCTCTTTTATATGTGGTGGAAAGGGAACATGGACCAAAACCAATAACGTTGGTTGCACGTTGAGATGTGGTGGGACACATGTCTTTGACTTTCTCTCTCCTAGTTGTTAGCCAAGATCAATTCCAACATTCTCCCCCTTGATCGTAAGGTTAACAAACATCATAAGCCCGCCCTCAATAGAAATAACATACCAAGGTAAGGTGTTACACTGACAAGAAAAGTAACTGAACCTCAGTACCTATAGTACACCATTCTATGTTGGAAAGGATAGCTCATATTTCATGGGAGCTAGTTTATTCAATGGTCCTTAATTCCAGAATCAAAAGGCTCTCCAGCAACCCATGCCGGCAAACATAATCAAATTGGGTGGTAAGCCTTCAATAACAGATCCACAAAACATACAAAACTTATATGCTTTAACATTAATATCAGATCCTGGATTCTATCTTTCACGACATGGAACATACTATCAGTGGCAACACCATTTGACTTGTTGCTACTTGTATAGAAACTGCGGGTTCATATTGTAGTAGGTGGTCTAAAAAATGATGTCTACCACCATAATTTCGGGAATCAAACTTCTTGACATACAACCTGCCCAATAGCCTCATAACATGCCACATAATTAAGTGCATTATTTCTAATTCCATCAATGTCATTTTTGAGCTTTCCACGATATAGCTCCATATGCGAGCGTGAGGATGTGACATAACGTGGAAACTTTAATATCCACACATCTCGTAGAAAGAATGTCTGAATAACCCATGATATTGAGGTTACCAAAACTTCTTATTAGTGAGCATGTAAAACTTCTATTAGTTCCTTTTGGCGACCTTTCCAGTGGTAAATTTTTGGACTTATTTGTACATTTGCCAATTGTCCCGATCATAAATAGGGCGCATTCATTCTTAAACACTTGAATTGCTTGTGAAAGTGGAAGCATAAGGAACTAGCATTATCTGATCAGCTCATACTGGTTCCTTGGACACTAAAATGTCCACCTTTATCGCCCTTAACTTTAGTAGCAGCAGCGACAGAGTGCTATTGCATACAATTTTCTTCCGTACTCTATCCACATATGTCATATCATAATAGAACATATACTCCTTTTGGACTTATATCTTGGAGAAACTCAATACAAGCAAAGCATGAGGCATCACCAAGATCCTTTATGTCATAAGTATAAGATAGAATTTTCTAGGCTAACCAATAAATATTCCATCTTCACAGGGTGGTAAACTTAGTCACCCTCGTCTTATGGTATGAGTATCACAACGCTCTTTCTTTACACAACATACCTTATGTTACTTCACCTATATGACAAAACCTTACGGCCGAGTCATACATTATTTACACAAGAGCATGTTATAATAATAAAACAAGCGTCACAACAACTACCCGAGGAAACTCTATTGAGCTTGATGCATCATTAGAGATAATTATCACACAAGCCTCTAAGATGAGCTGTTACACACATTACCGATCACACAGAAAATGTTCAATCTCAACACAAAGTGTTATAGTAGGCATTTCTTCTCAACTTACCTGATGGATATGAACAAAGATCTAACAAAGTTATCCTGAAGATTCATGTTCATGCACTCCAGGTTCCTTCTGATTACTTTATTTATAAAGTGGAAAATATATCCAAATTTTTGGTAACAATCATTTCAGTTCAGAAACAAAAAGGCTGCAGCCCCGAACGGGCGCGAAACGGCTGATATCTCGGCTATCGTGGTTTGTTTGGGGTGGATACGTGTGGTCCATGCAGTTGCCTCTTGTGGAAGCCCATGTGCACATCGCCACTCTCCTTTAAATCACCATCGCCTCCTCCTCCATCATTGTCAGCACCTCCTTCACCACCATTGCCGCCACCTCCTTCTCTAGGTCTCCTCCTCCTCGCGGGCAATGAGCTAGGTGGTGGCGTACGGTGATGAACCGATTGGAGGGGGTTGGGTGGCACAATGGGGTTCTTCGTCAGAGGAGGTGTTGTTGTTGGTGGTTGAAGGATTTTACAAGGGTCGTAGTGGGAGGTGGCTTTTGCTCTCACACCACTACCCACTACCTCCCTTCTCCCCCTTCCTTTCTTCAACCATGCATGCAGGGAAAGTAGGCAATGAGAAGCAGGAGTGGAGTGAGAGCGGCGTAGGCGGTGAAAATGGGAGAGGATATACAAGGTTGGAGAAAGGAAGAGAAGGATAAGTGAGGTATCTGGCAATAGCGGTAGAGCTAGCCTAGTAGGGAAGACAACATGGATCTAGTTGGTGCTTGTTTGCAGGTGTCGTTGTAGAAAGGAAAGGAGGCAACGAGAAGCAGCAGTGGAGACTGTCGGCGTAACGGGCCAGGGGGTGCCTTGGTCCACACCCCCTTCAGGGCCCAAGGCCAGCCCATCTACGAAGACGGAGGAATCTCGGCAAGTCAAAGAACCTTGCGGCGGGGTGGAGGTGTGCGAGGCGGATGCCGCCGCCGTGGGCTGCCCGCGTTGTGCTTTCAGTATGGTAAGGATGACAATGAGTGTGCCCGCGGCCGCGACCAGTGTCGTGATTGCCCCCCGAAGGGTGCAGAAATTTTCAGGACAGTATGCCAGTGGAGAAGATGGTGGCGTCAGCTGTCATCCACGCTTCCGCTACCGGCCATCAACGATCCCATCAACACCATGGACCACTGCTTCCGCCCGCACAACTGGGTCATGTTGGATTACGACAACTAGTGTGCGGCCACCGACAACCTCACCAACAACATGGACTGCCGCTTCCACCCGCATAACCCGATCATGATGGACAAACATAGGAATACAAGGATCCCAAATTTTGACCACTGCTTCTGCCCGCACAACTGGGTCATGTTGGACTACCACAACTAGCGTGCGACCAATGACGACCTCACCAACAACATGGACCGACGCTTTCGCCCGCATAACTCGGTCATGTCCCACGACAACGATAAGAAGAATGAAGAAGATCCGGCCCGGCTGCCATGCAGTGGCGTAGTCGACCTGAATCTCGAGCTCCATTGTGACATTCATTATTGAGAATTGCCTATTTCATACATACCCACCTCAACTAGGTCAAGTAGTCATAGACGAATGCTCAAGTCGCCGGTCATAGCTTTGAATTGCTCTTCTATGTGTTATCATTTCTTCGATTTGTGTGAACACACATTGCGAGAATTGGGAACCATAAGTAGCAATGGTTTCCGTGTGCGTAATGACATGTACATATCAGTCATAAATGTGTAAACCGGGTAATGTGCTGGCTCACCCATGTAATATAAGGCTCATGGGGAGAATCGAGAACAATAAGTAGTACTGGTTTTCGTGTGCATAACGACACACATGTATATATCAGCAATAAATGCATAAATCGTGTAATAAATTGGCTCCCCTATGTAATTTAAGGCTTATAGGGTCACATATGTTGTAATACCTTTATGTAGACCAGTGCAGCCTATTATTCCGATTCTTGCCATGTCCTATTTGGGTAATATAATGTTAATTCGGATAACTTACAACGAGAAGGTGAACACACCCCGCACATGTTTTTCTCTCTCCATTTTTGTACTGGCGTATACTTTCAATAAAATAGTCAGCAACAAATGATAGTCCATTAGATCCACCAGAAAGCTTGTGTCGACCATAGTTGTGTGTGGAGTACGAAATGAGCTGCAAATCACAGTCATGAAATACACACAAAATAATCTCTTGCAAAGACTGGGTCTTAATAATAGATCCCAGAGATGTTTAATATTCATTGCAGATAGATTTTCAAATTCAGGAGGAACTTTAAAGTTTTCCTTTTCCTTTTCCTTTTTCTTAGGAAATGCTTTACTTTTTAGTTTGGTCCCATGGCTGGGCAGAGAAAAAAAATGCCTTACTTGACAGTGCATGTGAATGACCATGTCTTCACTAATTACCAGACTCTTCTTAGCCAAACTAAACTTATTAAATGCATGTCCTAAGATGGTGTCGCGTGACTTGCATTTCACTTTTATGTCGAGGTGAGCACCCATTTTCATATCTCGCACTCATTTCACCTTTTTTTCTTATCTCCTTTCAACAATTCAAGCTTCCCCATGATCACATCAAAGTTAAAACAATGTCTTACATTACGTTCCTAAAAATGCAATAATATTAACTATCAGTTCACAAGTTATAATTAAAGTGATAGCCAAAAATACAGTGAACATAAAATAATTTCAGAGCGAATTATGTCTAATATCTAGAGATGCAGATAAATCACATTAGACTAATATTTAGAATATCAGGCAAAAGATAGAAGATCTTATTTTTCTCTTCATTGACTGAGAACTCGCCAAAGATTAAATATTAATCATTAAGGCAAACCTTTAAAATTTCCTTAAAAACACAAGTTAATGCTGCAACTCAAAATCTGAAACATTTCCAGCTAATGACAAATTCAATATCCATGTTTTATTTGTATATTTTCCAATTTGAGCTTTTGAGTTACACGTTCATGTTAAAATGTAGTACGGGCATGAGCGCAAGTGTGACGCCCCGAGACCGTTGCACCAGGTGTCTTCCAGTTATTCGTTGTCATTGCCGTGTCATTTGCTTGCGTGTTGCATCTTATCATGTCATCATGTGCATTGCATCATCATGTGTTAAAACTTGCATTCGTCCGGGTCTCCTAGTTCCGCCCGTTGTCCGTTCTGAGCCCAAACACACTTGCACGCGCCCGCGGCATGTCCGAAATAGTATTTTATAAGTGGCTGGAAAAATGTTCTCGGAATGGGATGAGAGTTGGCGTGCGGTCTTATTATAGTGTAGGTAGGCCGCCTGCCAAGTTTCATCGCATTCGGAGTTTGTTTGACGCCCCAACAGATAACTATAGCGGCAGTATAGCCGGTCTAACGTAGGACGTTTTCGATCTCCGAAAATCGTGTTGGGCTGCTTCCCTCCCCTCTTCTCTCAGACCAACCCGCTCTACACAATCCACCTAGGCCCATGCCTACCCCTCTTTGCTCAGTGCATCGACCCCTCACCTCGCTGTCCGAAACTGTCCCGGACCCGACCCGAGCAGTCATGACCGATGGGTCCAGAACATCCCCAAACATCTACAAAACATCACCGTTTTCTTATTTGGACTTACTAGATATTTTATTCGTGATCGTTCGATTGCGATCGGAGGGACGTATACCCCTAAGTCAACCCACCTACTATATATGTAGTCTATCCCTAGTCCATTTTGGACAACCCTAATTTCTAGGGATCCTACCCTAGCGCCGCCGCCCACTTTCTCCCCAATTTCAGTGCCCGACCAACCACCGCACCCCGTTCCTCGATCCCCTCGCTTCTGCACCCCCGGACGCGTCCAGCGCCCGCCGCTCCTCGCGACAGCGCACCCATAGGGGCAGCATCGCCGGCCGCCCTTCCCCATCTCGATCGTTCCAGGACCCCGTCGCCTCTCCCTTTCCTTGCTTTTTCCCATCTCTTCAAGCTCTCTCTCAGTTTTCTCTCATCTCTCTCGTTTCTCTTCATAGGGACCGACGCCATGGACGCCTATGCTCTACCAGAGTCCACCACCACCGCAGTTTCGCGTCAGACACGACCGGGAACCGCCGGATCTCGCCGCCTCCGCCATGGATTTCTCATCCCCAACCTCTTCTGCTGCTTCTGACGTCCCACCGGCGTCTTCCCGGAGCACAAGTCCTCTCGTTGTCCCCTGCATCGCGCCAGACGCTGCCTTCTGCTGCTGCCTTGCCGCCGTCCAGCCGTGCCGCTTCGTCTTCGGCCCCTGCCTCGCGAGCGCTCGATCCCAAGCCCTGCGCTGCCTCCGTTCGAGAGGAGGACGACAAAGCCGCGCCCCGCGTTGACTCCTCGTCGCGTGGATCCAGCTGGGCCTCGTCCCGATCCCAAGTCCAGCTCCCTCCTGGCGCGTCTCGCTTCGTGGCCCAGCGCTGCAGATCCGGCCTGCCAAGCCCTTCCCCGACTGGGCCTCAGCCTGAACACTACAAGAAATATGTCAACTTATGACCTTTTGTCAGTGACCCTCGAAGAATTGGTCATAAATTTATGACCATTTTAGACCAATTGGTCAAAAGCTGTTCAGGGGGCTCCAAACCCTAAACCATTGCGACCATTTTGGTCAGAAAGGTCGTTATTTCCTTATAAGAAATGGTCACAAAGCAAACAGTGCTAGTCCGCTGCCTTATTTCTAGTTGTTAATGACCAATATAGATGGTCATAGCCTTGTAGATTGTGGTGGGTTGTGATGACTAGGCGCCATCTCATCAGTTTTGCCTATGTGTCATGTCCATGTGGCAGTTTTTGCCCTAGGTTGTGAAGAAACCTATATTTCTATCATTCCCAAAATTCCCAAAAAATCTCATAAATTCTTTGGGGCATATCTTCATCAAATATGTAAAAATCCTTCCTTGCCTAGTTCAAAACTAATTCAACAATATTCATTTTCCTATTCTGTTCACAACAACACTTTATGAAGGAAGTGCTATTTATATATTCTTGATTGCCCTCGGAATTTTTGGGCACTCTTTCCTATCCAAATCATTACCCCATGACAAAATTCAGCTCCACTTGCCTAGCAAATCTTCCTCAGCAAATTTCCAAAGTTTTTGTCCACCTAGAAGCATTGTGAAGGAAGTACCTTTTTTATATCTCTAAATGACATGAAATTTATACAGTTCCTTCATATGCCCAAATTATCACCTTCCTCCAAATTGCAGCTCAGTCAAATCATCTATGTGAGCCCAGGTTCAATTTATATTTTATGGCCAAATTGGCACGTTGCAAAGCAAGTGTTATATAGACCCCTCCTATTACCCTCAAACTTTTTGGGCACTCTTCCATACCCAAATCATTGCCACATGATAATATTCAGCTCAATTTTCCTAGTAAATCTTTCTCGGGAAATTTCCAAAGTTTCTACCTCGAGAGAAGCTTTGTAAAGTAAGTACTAGCTAGGCTTACCCAAATGATCTGAAAATTTACCAGCGCATGACCATACCTAAGTAACTTACCTACACCAATTTTGAGCTCATTTCATTCATCCAATCTCTCTCACTAGTTTTCCCAAGTTTTTGTCCATAGAAGAGCATTGTGAAGGAAGTACTACTTTGGCATGTCCAAATGGTATCAATTTTCTACAATGCTTTCCTATGCCCAAATAACCATCCTCCACAAAATTTCAGCTCACTCCATTCATTATTTTGAGCCCAGCTTCAACATTCATATTTTTGTCCAGTGTGGTACTTTGCAAAGCAAGTACCACCTAGGATCCTCCTTTTGAGCTAAAAATTTGTGAAGATATTCTCCTTAGTAGATGATCATCCTCAACCAAAACTCATGCCCATTGGCCATGTGCATTTCCCGTACCGCTAATCAAACACTTGGCTGCTAATTCATGTTTGAGCATCGATCGGTCTCCTCGTGAGAATCTTATGTTGTAATTTTCTTCCTAGCCCCAACCTGGGGAGTGCCCAACCCACTAGACATGCCTAGGCCGCCCAGAACACATGGCAACATTATGGTCACTTATGTAACTAGAAATGATTTTTGGAAAAAATAAATAGCAAACTATGAGGCAGCTGCAGTTCAAATTTGACCCGCTTCCTACTGAATCGACAGAAATTTGTCTTTTTCACGAGAGGAGGATCAAAACTTTTTACACCCAACCATTTTGTCAATTGTGCATTAAATATGTCCTAGTATTTTATAAATATGTCCTAGTAGTTCCTTCAAAAAAAACCCTTTTGGGCACTTAAAAAATTGAAAATGGTTTTTCCATCCAAGGAAAATGAAAACTTCCTTAGACAATATTGTTTGTCATTCCAATATGCACCCTTGTGCACAATATGAGATCATTTGAACAAACTATGCCATGAATGTGGCCATAAGATTGATCATTTGGCTTGAAAGCCATTGATGTCCACACGTGATAGCTCGTTTCTGAGAACACTTTTTTAAAATAATTGCCATATTACAAGTTTGTTATTTTTCCAGGGAACTTGGCCACAAATAATGACACAATGCGAAGGTTTCCCAATTTTTTGATTTTTTTTTGAATTTTTTATGCCTGTTTCAAAATGCGGTCAAAATGGCGAGAATGACCATTCCTAGCTAGTGGTTGAATCTTGGGATTTTTTGGTGTTTCTCTGATTAAATAGGTACTTATGTAACTAGAAATTATTTTTGGAAAAAATAAATAGCAAACTATGAGGCAGGTGCAGTTCAAATTTGACCCGCTTCCTACTGAATCGACGGAAATTTGTCTTTTTCACGAGAGGAGGATCAAAACTTTTTACACCCAACCATTTTGTCAATTGTGCATTAAATATGTCCTAGTATTTTATAAAAATGATTTGGTCCAATTTTGCAACAATTATTTGGTAGTTCCTTCAAAAAAACCCCTTTTGGCCACTCGAAAAATTGAAAATGGTTTTTCCGTCCAAGGAAAATGAAAACTTCCTTAGGCAATATTGTTTGTCATTACAATATGCACCCTTGTGCACAATATGAGATCATTTGAACAAACTATGCCATGAATGTGGCCATAAGATTGATCATTTGGCTTGAAAGCCATTGATCTCCACACGTGATAGCTCGTTTCTGAGAACACTTTTTTAAAATAATTGCCATATTACAAGTTTGTTATTTTTCCCGGGAACTTGGCCACAAATAATGACACAATGCGAAGGTTTCCCAATTTTTTGATTTTTTTTGAATTTTTTATGCCCGTTTCAAAATGCGGTCAAAATGGCGAGAATGACCGTTCCTAGCTAGTGGTTGAATCTTGGGATTTTTTTGGTGTTTCTCTGATTAAATAGGTACTTATGTAACTAGAAATTATTTTTGGAAAAAATAAATAGCAAACTATGAGGCAGGTGCAGTTCAAATTTGACCCGCTTCCTACTGAATCGACAGAAATTTGTCTTTTTCACGAGAGGAGGATCAAAACTTTTTACACCCAACCATTTTGTCAATTGTGCATTAAATATGTCCTAGTATTTTATAAAAATGATTTGGTCCAATTTTGCAACAATTATTTGGTAGTTCCTTCACAAAAAAACCCCTTTTGGGCACTCGAAAAATTGAAAATGGTTTTTCCGTCCAAGGAAAATGAAAACTTCCTTAGGCAATATTGTTTGTCATTACAATATCCACCCTTGTGCACAATATGAGATCATTTGAACAAACTATGCCATGAATGTGGCTATAAGATTGATCATTTGGCTTGAAAGCCATTGATCTCCACACGTGATAGCTCGTTTTTGGGAACACTTTTTTAAAATAATTGCCATATTACAAGTTTGTTATTTTTCCTGGGAACTTGGCCACAAATAATGACACAATCCGAAGGTTTCCAAATTTTTTGATTTTTTTGAATTTTTTATGCCCGTTTCAAAATTTGGTCAAAACAGCGAGAATGACCGTTCCTAGCTAGTGGTTGATTCTTGGGATTTTTTTGGTGTTTCTCTGATTAAATAGGTACTTATGTAACTAGAAATGATTTTTGGAAAAAAATAAATAGCAACTATGAGGCAGCTGCAGTTCAAATTTGACCCGCTTCCTACTGAATCAACGGAAATTTGTCTTTTTCACGAGAGGAGGATCAAAACTTTTTACACCCAACCATTTTGTCAATTGTGCATTAAATATGTCCTAGTATTTCATAAAAATGATTTGGTCTAATTTTGCAATAATTACTTGGTAGTTCCTTCATAAAAAAACCCCTTTGGGGCACTCAAAAAATTGAAAATGGTTTTTCCGTCCAAGGAAAATGAAAACTTCCTTAGGCAATATTGTTTGTCATTCCAATATGCACCCTTGTGCACAATATGAGATCATTTGAACAAACTATGCCATGAATGTGGCCATAAGATTGATCATTTGGCTTGAAAGCCATTAATCTCCACACGTGATAGCTCGTTTCTGAGAACACTTTTTAAAATAATTGCCGTATTACAAGTTTGTTATTTTTCCTGGGAACTTGGCCACATATAATGACACAATGTGAAGGTTTCCCAATTTTTTGATATTTTTTGAATTTTTTATGCCTGTTTAAAAATGCGGTCAAAACAGCGGGAATGACCGTTCCTAGCTAGTGGTTGAATCTTAGAATTTTTTTGGTGTTTCTCTGATTAAGTAGGTACTTACGTACCTAGAAATGATTTTTGGAAAAAATAAATAGCAAACTATGAGGCACCTGCAGTTCAAATTTGACCCGCTTCCAACTGAATCGATGGAAATTTGTCTTTTTCATGATTGGTGGATCAAAACTTTTTTGCACCCAACCATTTTGTCAATTGTGCATTAAATATGTCCTAGTATTTTATAAAAATGATTTGGTCCAATTTTGCAACCATTATTTTGGAGGTCCTTCACAAAAAAATCTCCTTTTGGGCACTCGAAAAATGGAAAATGGTTTTTTCGTCCAAAGAAAATGAGAACTTCTTTAGGCAACATTGTTTGCCATTCCAATATGCACCCTTGTGCACAATATGAGATCATTTGAACAAACTATGCCATGAATGTGGCCATAGGATTGATCATTTGGCTTGAAAGCCATTGATCTCCACACGTGATAGCTCGTTTCTGAGAACACTTTTTTAAAATAATTGCCTTATTACAAGTTTGTCATTTTTTCTGGGAACTTGGCCACATATAATGACACAATGCGAAGGTTTCCCAATTTTTTGATTTTTTTTTGAATTTTTTATGCCCGCTTCAAAATGCAGTCAAAACGGCGGGAGTGACCGTTCCTAGCTAGTGGTTGAATCTTGAAATTTTTTTGGTGTTTCTCTGATTAAATAGATACTTATGTACCTAGAAATGATTTTTAGAAAAAATAAAGAGCAAACTACAAGGCAGCTACAGTTCAAATTTGACCTGCTTCCAGCTGAATCGGCGGAAATTTGTCTTTTTCACGAGAGGTGGATCAAAACTTTTTACACCCAACCATTTTGTCAATTGTGCATTAAATATGGCCTAGTTTTTTATAAAAATGATTTGGTCCAATTTTGCAACAATTGTTTTGGAGGTCCTTCACAAAAAAATCTCCTTTTGGGCACTCGAAAAATGGAAAATGGTTTTTTCGTCAAACGAAAATGAAAACTTCCTTAGGCAACATTGTTTGCCATTCCAATATGCACCCTTGTGCACAATATGAGATCATTTGAACAAACTATGCGGGTGGAGCTTGAGAAGTGCCATCTTCATCCTCATCCAAGGGAAGAAGCGCCCGGGACCAAGCGAGCCGTGCGGGGGCGCCTCCTCTACTCCCTCCACACTCCCGCCGATGCTCTCTTTAGCTCCTCCTCCGTCCTCCACCTCCTCTTCTTCCCCGGGTAAGCAAGAACCCCCCGCTACCCTGGATTCGTAGCCTTTTGCTTGTGCTAAGATATACTGGAGCATACATTCTCTATCTTTGTGCTATGTGTTGTTGAGTCTTTGTTCAAGAATGATTCACATTTGGCTGATTGGTGCTTAACCAGATTGAATGTATCACCAAATAATCGTGTAATGAGTAGGTTTGCTAGGAGAAGTACCAGTACCATTTTATGGAGTCCGTCAGTTCATAGGCTGAGCAGCTCTGTTCCAATGTGTGCCTCCTTTTATGCTGAAGTGTACGTTTCCCGTTGCATGAATAGTAAGACCACGTAGAAGCACAGAATGATCTGTTTTAGCAAAATACACCGTCAAGTCAGTCCTCAAGTAGTCTTTTACGGCTACATAACTTTTACTCCATGTCTTGGTCCATATGCTACAGAAAACTACGGCTCTGTGGTTAATTTATTTCTTATACATCTCTATTAATTAGTAATAGTAGTTTGGATTGCTCTATCTTCACAGTGCTCGAATGGACTAGATTTACAAATCAATGGTGAACACTAATCTAGTGAACAAAATAATGGAACAAAAACATGTCCCCTTTTTCTTCAGACGACATACTGAAGTAAAACCCAACTGAAGATGAACTATTCATGTTGAGGGATTAAACACAGCACGCGCAATTTTCTACTCCGTTTAATATACTTGTGCATCGTGTGCTTATACTACCATTTGCTTGGTTCTTAACACAGGTGAAGTGTCTAGCTATGCTTCTCACTGACCAGTCACACTGGCAAGTCGAACATGCAGGGTGAGAGGTGAGACGACCCTCGTTACCACTCTGTACGCTGATCCTGATTCGAGGTATGGCTAATGTTTCCCCTCCCTGCTCTTAGTTCTTCCTTGGATCTTGTGTTTGTGTGATGATTTTTTGAGTCTCTTGCAGACTGGGGTGTGCAGTACGTCCGCAGGTGCCACCGATCCGGAGCCTGATGTTGCTGCTGAAGAGTAGAGCGATCAAAGCTCCCCCAAAGGGACATCTGGAGGGCCTTACTCATCAGGTGAGCTGATGTTTGCCCGAGTGCTTTGACTAGCGATGTTTTTTATGAGAGAGAGAGGGAAGTGATATTGATGTTGTGGTTGCTGTTTCGTGCTTCGTGAGATGGTAGTTGGTAGTGGGATAGGCTGTTGTCCTCGTTGGGTAGAATGTCTGCCTCGCTGGGATAGGCTACTTGTTACTGCAAGCATGTGGAGTTTTACTTCGCCTGATATCATATACATAGATTACATTCCTCTGGTTATGCTTCCCTGAATCAACCATTTCTTATGTTGTTTCTTTTGACTGACCGGGTCAGTTCCTCGTTGTAGAAGATGAAAAAGTGCCTGGCCTGCTATATAATTCCTGTTTGTTCTAAATTTTTGTTTGTTCTAGAGTATAATTGTTTGTCCTGTCTCCTCTCTTTTCATCTTGAGTATGACTTGGTCAATGTCTATATAGCCTAAAAAAATCTGGCTCGCCTTTGGTTTGTTGCGATCCCAAGCATGGAGTTGTTGATGTTATTACTCCTACTTGTTACTGTATGGAAAGGGAGCATCTTGTCCTGACTACTTAACTGGATTTCGACCTGTCTGAATATAGTATGTTAGTATGGGCGAGCGTAGCATTTTGTTTTAATGGCACAACCCATGCACTGAAACCTGAAGATCAGCCAAATCTTATGTAATAGTACAAATTAACTGTGATGGCCATTACATTGACTTACCAGTACTTATTACATTGACTTCCCAATACTTATTTATGTAAACATGTTCTTTTTACTGCTACATTATGGTTGAAATGTCAATATATTTAAACTCACTATTTAGATTCTGCAATCATAAGCATCACTTGTATTCTGGTCTTAGACAGATTATTATTTGAGCTATCTTCTTCGACTAGATAAGTGTACGGTCTAT
Source organism: Triticum aestivum (assembly GCF_018294505.1). Taxonomy (NCBI): domain Eukaryota; kingdom Viridiplantae; phylum Streptophyta; class Magnoliopsida; order Poales; family Poaceae; genus Triticum; species Triticum aestivum. The sequence continues at coordinate 33,008,807 of NC_057797.1, read as the reverse complement.
CCCATTATTTTCTTTTGTTACTTGGTCTATGAGCCATGATGGCATGACATATATTATTGTGTTGATTTCCTATGTGATGCAAAAGCTATGGTGTTTAGTTTTGAGTCTGTTGTAAATTGTAATTGATAATGATTTGTGTAAAATTAGTGTAGAACATATGTCTTGTTATCTTAAATCGTTCGTGCCGTGCTCAATGAACCATCTAAGATTGAACCATTTTCTGCATTCAACATCTAGAACCATTATGGGAGTTTTGTTATTCACACAACAACTATGTGTTCTTATCTCTTGTGTTGTTTCTATGAGCTAATCTTTGTGGTTATTACTGTTACATGTTACATGTAGAGATGCTTCATGATTTAGTACCTAGCTGCTTTCTATATATTTTTTATTTTGTTTCTAACTCTTTTGATTTATTGGTAGGTGCCTTCGTTCAGCCTGTACGAACATATCCAGAAATGGTGTTTCCTCTCACTTAAGAAGCTCCAACTTGAAAGTGAAAGTGAAGAAGTCAGGAGTATAGTTGTAGTAGTTATATGTTGTGATAGTATCACATGTAATGGTGAAATGAATTATGTAAAGATTGTGCTCTTAACCAAAATTGGCATGTGGTTTGAAAATGTTCATTTCTTTGCTGTTCTGACTGAAATAATTGTGTGGAAATTTAAACCTGGATTGACTTTAATTAGAACCTGACAAGTGGGACCTAATAGTATTTGGCATCTAAAATGGGCATTTTCCAAATGATATTCATAGGGAAAAACTAAAAATTAAGGAAATGGACTGTAAAAAGGCTGAGGCCCAATTGAGAAATAGATGCGACCCAAAAAATAAATGGTCTAAAAAGGATCACTCCCTGGAAATAAAAAGGCTGCAATGTTGGGCTTGGCCCATGAAGTCAACCCAAAATTAATAGAAAAAATACATTAAAAAGGCCGAATTGTTGGGCTAGGCCCATGTAAAACACCGAATTGGACCGGGCTGATTCTTGTGCCACGTCAGATTGCCACGCTGGATGCCTACGTGGCCTGGGGAGGTTGCTAGTGACCAAAACGCCTATTTAATCCAGAGAGACCAGTTTTACAGAAAACCCCTTCTAGTACATGTATTTAATAACTCACCAACGGTACATCATATTAAAACAAGTTATATATGAAACTTGCTTAGAATTTTGTCTAGATTCATAATATCCAACTTTCATCTATGTTTAAAATTCTTAAGATGTTGTTTGTTTAAACTTGCTTAATTAACTTGCTAAAATGGTTTAATTCACAACTAAATAACCGTAGCTCGGTTTTAAATAATCCTTATATGTAAATGGGGTAGAAAAATGCCTAGTTTAACATGGTGGCATCACTTTGCATGTTTAACAACTCTAAAATTGTGTTTAGGGCAGAATAGTAACAAACATAATATATGCATATGAGGAGTTTCCGGACTTGTTGTTTTGTTGTTCCGGCCTCATTTAAACTTGCCTAGATTAGATAGTTTTATTATGCTTCACCCTCTTTCCATGTTAATCTACATTTAATCTTGTTGGGTACATAAATGAGAGAGAACTAAATAAGTCATGCGGTGTTTTCTTCAATATGTAACTCCGTTGCATATTGAGCTCCACTTAATTTGTAGTGTTGTTTGTTGCACTTTGCCATGCCATGCCATGTATCATTAAACCGGACATGCATCGTACTTGTTGTGCATCATGCCATGATCGTGTGATAGTTGTTTACTATGTTGTGTGCTTCTTTCCGGTGTTGCTTCTTCGGGTTGGGTCCGATAATGTTGCGTTTGTGTGGATCCGTTCGACTACGTCCGTTTGTCTTCTTCATGGACTCGTTCTTCTTCCTTGCGGGATTTCAGGCAAGATGATCATACCCTCAAAATCACTTCTATCTTTGCTTGCTAGTTGCTCGCTCTTTTGCTATGCCTATGCTACCACTTGCTTATCATGCCTCCCATATTGTTAAACCAAGCCTCTAACCCACCTTGTCCTAGCAAACCGTTGTTTGGCTATGTTACCGCTTTGCTCAGCCCCTCTTATAGCATTGTTAGTTGCAGGTGAAGATTGAAGTTTGTTCCTTGTTGGAACATGGAGATGTTGTTCCTTTTTGGAACTTGTTTACTTGTTGGGATATCACAATATATCTTATTTAATTAATGCATCTATATACTTGGTAAAGGGTGGAAGGCTCGGCCTTATGCCTAGTGTTTTGTTCCACTCTTGCCGCCCTAGTTTCCGTCATATCGGTGTTATGTTCCCGGATTTTGCGTTCCTTACGTGGTTGGGTTATAATGGGAACCCCTTGACAGTTCGCCTTGAATAAAACTCCTCCAGCAAGGCCCAACATTGGTTTTACCATTTTCCACCTAGCCTTTTTCTTTCCCTTGGGTCGGCCAGCCCAAGGGTCATCTTATTTTAACCCCCCCCCCCCGGGCCAATGCTTCTCTAAGTGTTGGTCCAACCCAGAGCATCGTGCGGGGCCGTCCCTTGGCAACTTGGGTTACGTTGGCTCCCGTATGCTTAGCTTATCCGGTGTGCCCTGAGAACGAGATATGTGCAGCTCCTATCGGGATTTCTCGGCACAGCGGGTGGTCTTGCTGGACTTGTTTTACCATTGTCGAGGATGTCTTGTAACCGGGATTCCGAGTCTGATCGGGTCTTCCCGCTAGAAGGGATATCCTTTGTTGATCGTGAGATCTTGTGATGGGCTAAGTTGGGACACCCCTGCAGGGATTTGAACTTTCGAAAGCCGTGCCCGCAGTTATGGGCAGATGGGAATTTGTTAACGTCCGGTTGTAGAAAACCTGAAGTTGACCTTAATTAAAATACATCAACCGCATGTGTAACCGTGATGGTCTCTTCTCGGCGGAGTTCGGGAAGTGAACACGGTGTTGGAGTTATGCTTGATGTAGGTTGTTCTAGGATCACTTCTTGATCATAGTTTTATCGACCGTGCCTTGCCTTCTCTTCTCGCTCTCATTTGCGTATGTTTAGCCACCATATATGCTAGCCGCTTGCTGCAGCTCCACCTCATACTTTTCCTTACCCATAAGCTTAAATAGTCTTGATCGCGAGGGTGCGAGATTGCTGAGTCCCCGTGACTCACAGATACTTCCAAAACCAGCTTGCAGGTGCCGTTGAACCGTGCAGATGACGCAACCAAGCTCAAGGAGGAGCTCGATGAAGATCTTGTCCTTTGTGTTGTTTCGTTTCAGTCGATCAGTAGTGGAGCCCAGTTGGGGTCGATCGGGGATCTTTGTAGCATTTGGGGTAGTCTTCTTTTATTTTGGTTCCGTAGTCGGACCCTGATTGTATCTGGTTGATGTAATGCTTTATTCATGTAATTGTGTGAAGTGGCGATTGTAAGCCAACTATGTATCTCTTTCCCTTTTGTATTACATGTGTTGTGTGAAGATTACCTCACTTGCGACATTGCTTTCAATGCGGTTATGCCTCTAAGTCATGCTTCGACACATGGGAGATATAGCCGCATCGAGGGCATTACAAGTTGGTATCAGAGCCTTTCCCGACCTTAGGAGCCCCACTGCTTGATCGAATTAGCGGATGAGTTGAGTCTAGAAAAATGTTTTGAGTCATTTAGGAATTATATATCGGAGAGTTTAGGAATTCTTTTTACTCCCCAGTCCCCTCATCGCTCTGGTAAGGCATTCTGACGTAGAGTTTTGTCTCTTCTCTTCTCAAATTTCACAAAAAAACATTAGGATCACGCGGGTATCTTGGAATCGTTCCGATTGATTTGTGACGAGAACATTGTTCTTGGTGCCTCCTGTCATTTAGGGATTGTGGTAGTGTCCCCGGGAGTTGATCTCCGAGGTGTTGTCGTCACAATTTTATCGTTGCAGTTCTGGAATACCTGAGTTTAGTTTCGCCGACATCGAAAATCTCTTTTATGCAGTTGTTGGTGAGATAACCTCGACGCCACCCATTACTGGGGCGGGAGTTCGGGAGTATTGCCATAACTCGTATAACGGATGCTTTTCGAAGGTTGAGGTAAATGATTTCCGAAGGTTTCTTGGTTATGTGTTGAAGGATGGATACAACTAGATGTAGGTTTTGCTAGTTTTGGGTGAGATATTATGCTTCCCCTGTATCCCCAACACCTGATTGCATAACCGGAAAATAATTCGGGAGTTTATAAGTGGGAATTCAAGTAGCTCTTAGGATATCTTTCCGACAGAGGTATGATATGAAATTGGGGTTCGACGTCTAGTGGTCCGCCTATTCACGGTTGGTTTTATAGTGGTCTCGTTGTGTCTTAAAGAGTCCTTGCCTATGCCGACTCGGGGATGCTTCGTATGTCATGTGCACTGCCTTGTACATGATGGTGTTGTACGATCGAGCCCGTGTAGGCCCCACCATGAAAACTTCGGGAGAAATATCTATCATATATTTGTTCCGGCTTATTCTGCAAGTCAATCCTTTGTTTTGTTTCAGTTGTGGTATTCGAGTTGCTTCGATGTCAAATGTTGATTCCATACCTTTCCAAACCGGTGTTCTCATACTCCTATGCAAATACTAATCCTTCTTCATAATCGAGATTGCCATGCCAATCCTTTTCTACCGGTGTGCTTCTCTTCAAGTGGGTCAAATCTTGTCAATTTTCGCAAGATCAATTATCAGTTCTTTTCAACGTTGTTTGTTTCATCTCTCCTCAAGTTGCCTTTGTTTTTCCCACCCACCCACCCTTTTTCTTCAAGGATTCAAATTTCTTAATCACTATCCATTTTATTGATGGAAGTCTCTCCATTCTTTTTCCTTCATGTTTTTACCCGGGTTTCCCCTGAAGATGCTCTATTCGTTCTTCATTCTCCATTCTTTTCTTCTCCGGTGGATTCAATTCAAGCTTTTGGTGTTGATCATATGCTTTCCTCATTCAGAAGTTTTATTATACCGGTGCTCATCATATTCATTCATTTCTCGCTATTCAATTGTTCCGGAGTGCTGGAGATATCTCAGAAGACTCACGGTTACATTCTCGATCCATCCAAGTTATTTTGAGGTTGTTATTTCATTCAATCCATTTAATCCAACCGGTGTAATCTCTCTTCAAAACCTTTTCAATGGTGTATCTTTTGAGTGGGCCCTAACCCACAGGTGTTTTTCCAGGATCTTACCTGACTCTTCTTATTCTCCCGGATTTATTCTCAAATCTTCTAAAGTTGATGTAAGAATGAATTGTCATCAGTCAAATTTATTTCTCCAAGATCTTTCATTTCTTTTCATCGTCGGTGCAACCTTTCTATTCGTCATTCCGGAGTGCCTTAACAATTCATGGTGGTGTTTCTCATCGTCATTCTCGTATTTTGAAGACCGAAGAAGAGTTTCTCTTAAATCCTGCTCCATTCTTGTTGTCACCCTCTCATAATTGTTTTCGGTTGTGGGAATTCTTTTCACCCATCCGGAGCAATTCAGGAGTCTTTTTAGTTTGATTCTCCGGAGCCCATCATCTCAGAATTATTCATTCTCAGCTTTCAGCTCTCTTTCTCTAAATCTTACCGGTGCATCATTCAATATTCTCTAATCAGTTCGTGATCTCTTCGTTCTCTTTTATCTAAATTCCCCTCAAGCATCTTCATTTGTTCTCTAATTCTTCCCGGTGCTTCTTTATTTTTCTTCTTCATTCATTTTCAATTCTTATGGTGGTTCATTCAAGATTCTTATTACCTTGTTATCATATCAATTCATTTGTTGTTTTCAATCCTACCGGTGGATTCGTCGAAGACCTTCCCAAGTTTGCGATATATCTCGCTTAACCCTTTCTACGAGAATAAGTAATATGTATAATCCGTTGCCTGTCATCAATCTAAATTGGTGAAGGATACGCATAACATAATTCTTATTCTTGTTCATCCAAGTGATTAATTCCTTATTCCAGAGCCTCATAAAATTCTCGGTTTCAATTGTTTCATCTTTCTTTTCCCGGAGTTCCAAGTTTATTCTCAATTATTTCATCGTGAAGATCCATCTAATCATTACAAGGATTCACCTTGTGTTTTCAACATCTTTTTCCTTTCGTTTGATCATTCTTTTGTCACCGAAGTCTTAATGGAGGTTCTACATGATGGTTCATCAAGGATTTAATTCTTCCTCCAAGTTTTCATCGAGATTCCTTTTAAGGAGCTCAAGCATTCTTAATCTCGCATTCCAAAGTGCATTTCTTTCGTCCGTATCATTGGAGGTGGTATTATGTCATTCTTCATAATTTGAGTTCATGTTTCATGACCCACATGTTGTTAAGAATGAGGTATTTCAAATCCATCAACCTCTTCGTTGGAATTACCTTGGGTTATATTTCACCTAAAACCTTCCATAAGGATTGTTGCTAATTCTGGTGCTTATAAATGATACAAGTTCTTCATTTATCCTCCCGGTGAGATAGCTTCTCGTCTACTTGTTCTTATCAATCCAATTCTTTTTCCCGTGAGTGGCAGGTTGTCACCTCATAATTTGAGATGTATTCCATAAGACCATATCAATCTTATTCTTTTCGTTTTTGGTTTCCCAACAACTCCGTTCTAGCATTTGTTGTAAGCGTGCTCTCGTTTTTTTCCCTTCGTTCATTCCATTCTTACTTTTGTTCCGGAGGCATTGTGATGTTGCTCTCTTCGACCCATCATCTTGTTTTGTCAAGATCATGTTCTTTCCTTTGCTAGTTCATTCAACCGGAGTGTTGTGTCATCCCTTCAATTTCTTTTCATCTTATCAAGCTCTCTTCTCTTTTCTACCGGAGTTCTCTCCAAATTATATCTTTATTATGCCTTCTCTGTCTTGTTTTAACCGGAGTGTTGTGTCATCTGCTCAAGTTCTTTTCATCTTATAAAGTCTTGCATCTTGTTTCAATCGGAGTTCTTGCATCTACTTCTTGTCCATTGTAACCTTTTCTTATGTCTTTCAACCCACAAGGTTCCCGTAATGTTCCTCCTTTCTAACGAAGTGTTTTCAACCTCGTTCATCTTTGTTGTATTCTTTCTTTCAATTTGTTCAACCTCTCAAGGTGCTTTGGTTTCACTCGTTTGTCAAAGGAGCAACTTAGTTTTACCTCTTCTCTTCCTTTTCTGTTTCCCTCCGGTGCCATTCTAGATCTTGGGACGAGATCCTCTCGTAGTGGTGGGGTGTTGTGACGCCCCGAGACCGTTGCGCCAGGTGTCTTCCAGTTATTCGTTGTCGTTGCCGTGTCATTTGCTTGCGTGTTGCATCTTATCATGTCATCATATGCATTGCATTATCATGTGTTAAAACTTGCATTCGTCCGGGTCTCCCAGTTCCGCCCGTTGTCCGTTCTGAGCCCAAACACACTTGCACGCGCCCGCGGCATGTCCGGAATAGTATTTTATAAGTGGCTGGAAAAATGTTCTTGGACTGGGATGAGAGTTGGCGTGCGGTCTTATTATAGTGTAAGTAGGCTGCCTGCCAAGTTTCATTGCATTCGGAGTTCGTTTGACGCCCCAACGGATAACTATAGCGGCAGTATAGCCAGTCTGACGTAGGACGTTTTCGGTCTCCGGCAATCGTGCCGGGCTGCTTCTCTCCCCTCTTCTCTCAGACCAACCCGCTCTACACAATCCACCTAGGCCCATGCTTACCCCTCTTTGCTCAGTGCATCGACCCCTCGCCTCGCTATCTGAAATTGTCCCGGACCCGGCCCGAGCAGTCGTGACCGATGGGTCCGGAACATCCCCAAACATCTACAAAACATCACCGTTTTCTTATTTGGACTTCCTAGCTATTTTATTCGTGATCGTTCGATTGCGATCGGAGGGACGATATACCCCTAAGTCAACCCACCTACTATATATGTAGTCTATCCCTAGTCCATTTTGGACAACCCTAATTTCTAGGGATCCTACCCTAGCGCCGCCGCCCACTTTATCCCCAATTTCAGTGCCCGACCAACCACCGCACCCCATTCCTCGATCCCCTCGCTTCTGCGCCCCCGGACGCGTCAAGCGCCCGCTGCTCCTCGCGACAGCGTGCCCACAGGGGCAGCATCGCCAGTCGCCCTTCCCCATCTCGATCATTCCAGGACCACGTCGCCTCTCCCTTTCCCTGCTTTTTCCCATCTCTTCAAGCTCTCTCTCAGTTTTCTCTCATCTCTCTCGTTTCTCTTCACAGGGACCGACGCCATGAATGCATATGCTCTACCAGAGTCCACCACCGCCACAGTTTCGCGTCAGACCTGGCCGGGAACCGCCGGATCTCGCTGCCTCCGCCATGGATTTCTCATCCCTGACCTCTTCTACTACTTCTGACGTCCCACCGGCGTCTTCCCGGAGCACAAGTCCCCTCGCTGTCCCCTGCATCGCGCCAGACGCCGCCTTCTGCTGCTGCCTTGCCGCCGTGCCGCTTCGTCTTCGGCCCCTGCGTCGCGAGCGCTCGATCCCAAGCCTGCGCTGCCTCCGTTCGAGAGGAGGACGACGAAGCCGCGCCCCGCGTTGACTCCTCGTCGCGTGGATCCAGCTGGGACTCGTCCCGATCCCAAGTCCAGCGCCCTCCTGGCGCGTCTCGCTTCATGGCCCAGCACTGCAGATCCGGCCTGCCAAGCCCTTCCCCGACTGGGCCTCAGCCCGAAGTGAGCAGCCCCCGCCCCTGTTTCTTGTTGGGACGGCCTCTATTTTGGCCCATTCTTGTTTTTTTTCAGATCTATGAATTTGCCTATTTAATCCAGAGAGACCAGTTTTACAGAAAACCCCTTCTAGTACATGTATTTAATAACTCACCAATGGTGCATCATATTAAAACAAGTTATATATGAAACTTGCTTAGAATTTTGTCTAGATTCATAATATCCAACTTTCATCTATGTTTAAAATGCTTAAGATGTTATTTGTTTAAACTTGCTTAATTAACTTGCTAAAATGGTTTAATTCATAACTAAATAATCGTAGCTCGGTTTTAAATAATCCTTATATGTAAATGGGGTAGAAAAATGCCTAGTTTAACATGGTGGCATCACTTTGCATGTTTAACAACTCTAAAATTGTGTTTAGGGCAGAACAGTAACAAACCTAATATATGCATATGAGGAGTTTCCGGACTTGTTGTTCCGGCCTCATTTAAACTTGCCTAGATTTGATAGTTTTATTATGCTTCACCCTCTTGCCATGTTAATCAACATTTAATCTTGTTGGGTACATAAACGAGAGAGAACTAAATAAGTCATGTGGTGTTTTCTTCAATATGTAACTCCGTTGCATATTGAGCTCCACTTAATTTGTAGTGTTGTTTGTTGCACTTTGCCATGCCATGTATCATTAAACCGGACATGCATCATACTTGTTGTGCATCATGCCATGATCGTGTGATAGTTGTTTACTATGTTGTGTGCTTCTTTCCGGTGTTGCTTCTTCGGGTTGGGTCCGATAACGTTGCGTTTGTGTGGATCTGTTCGACTACGTCCGTTTGTCTTCTTCATGGACTCGTTCTTCTTCCTTGCGGGATTTCAGGCAAGATGACCATACCCTCGAAATCACTTCTATCTTTGCTTGCTAGTTGCTCGCTCTTTTGCTATGCCTATGCTACCACTTGCTTATCATGCCTCCCATATTGTTAAACCAAGCCTCTAACCCACCTTGTCCTAGCAAACCATTGTTTGGCTATGTTACCGCTTTGCTCAGCCCCTCTTATAGCGTTGTTAGTTGCAGGTGAAGATTGAAGTTTGTTCCTTGTTGGAACATGGAGATGTTGTTCCTTTTTGGAACATGTTTACTTGTTGGGATATCACAATATATCTTATTTAATTAATGCATCTATATACTTGGTAAAGGGTGGAAGGCTCGGCCTTATGCCTAGTGTTTTGTTCCACTGTTGCCGCCCTAGTTTCCGTCATATCGGTGTTATGTTCCCGGATTTTGCGTTCCTTACGCGGTTGGGTTATAATGGGAACCCCTTGATAGTTCGCCTTGAATAAAACTCCTCCAGCAAGGCCCAACATTGGTTTTACCATTTGCCACCTAGCCTTTTTCTTTCCCTTGGGTCGGCCAGCCCAAGGGTCATCTTATTTTAACCCCCCCCCCCCCGGGGCCAGTGCTTCTCTAAGTGTTAGTCCAACCCAGAGCATCGTGCGGGGTCGTCCCTTGGCAACTTGGGTTACATTGGCTCCCGTACGCTTAGCTTATCCGGTGTGCCCTGAGAACGAGATATGTGCAGCTCCTATCGGGATTTGTCGGCACAGCGGGTGGTCTTGCTGGACTTGTTTTACCATTGTCGAGGATGTCTTGTAACCGGGATTCCGAGTCTGGTCGGGTCTTCCCGCTAGAAGGAATATCCTTCGTTGACCGTGAGAGCTTGTGATGGGCTAAGTTGGGACACCCCTACAGGGATTTGAACTTTCGAAAGCCGTGCCCGCGGTTATGGGCAGATGGGAATTTGTTAATGTCCAGTTGTAGAAAACCTGAAGTTGACCTTAATTAAAATACATCAACCGCGTGTGTAACCGTGATGGTCTCTTCTCGGCGGAGTTAGGGAAGTGAACATGGTGTTGGAGTTATGCTTGACGTAGGTTGTTCTAGGATCACTTCTTGATCATAGTTTTATCGACCGTGCCTTGCCTTCTCTTCTCGCTCTCATTTGCATATGTTTAGCCACCATATATGCTAGCCGCTTGCTGCAGCTCCACCTCATACTTTTCCTTACCCATAAGCTTAAATAGTCTTGATCACGAGGGTGCGAGATTGCTGAGTCCCCGTGACTCACAGATACTTCCAAAACCAGCTTGCAGGTGCCGTTGAACTGTGCAGATGACACAACCAAGCTCAAGGAGGAGCTCGATGAAGATCTTGTCCTTTGTGTTGTTTCGTTTCAGTCGATCAGTAGTGGAGCCCAGTTGGGGTCGATCGGGGATCTGTGTAGCATTTGGGGTAGTCTTCTTTTATTTTGGTTCCGTAGTCGGACCCTGATTGTATCTGGTTGATGTAATGCTTTATTCATGTAATTGTGTGAAGTGGCGATTGTAAGCCAACTATATATCTCTTTCCCTTTTGTATTACATTGGTTGTGTGAAGATTACCTCACTTGCGACATTGCTTTCAATGCGGTTATGCCTCTAAGTCGTGCTTCGACACATGGGAGATATAGCCGCATCGAGGGCGTTACAGCAAGCTGACGCAACTGTAATCTGATCTTGGTGAGTAATCGTCATTTCAAATGGCGTAGTGTTGTAGCTACTTGCAGATCTATCTTTTCTCACGGTGAGTAGCATTAGCAAACAACCTAGTTGTTAGTTTACGGTAGTGGCGGAGACAGGGGACCAGTAGGGGCATGCCCTCCCCCCCCCCCCCGAACAACTGCGATTTAGTACTAATTTGGAGATGAACAGTGTACAATTTCAAAAACAAACACATGTATTACTCTAATTTGGCCCTAGTTATCAAAATTTTGAGTCGCTTGCCCCCCTTGATCTTTAATTCCTGGCTCCGCCACTGATTTATGATGATATTCAATCTTGTTATTTTGTGTTATTTGTTATGTATGAATAGAGCAAGGAATTGAGGAACAGATAATGTGTGGATAATTTGTTGGTTTAGCGAGTCTTGCAACAAATGTGAGAAAGAGAATAGGGCAAAGAGGAGTTGGAAAAAGAAAAGGGAGGAGACGTCAGATAGACCCTGGGAGTTGGCATATTGCAGCTGGTGTCCTGTTAATCTCTTATTTGATTACTAGTAAATAGCAGTCCTATTGAAGATTTGGGGGCCCTGTGGAGCCACTCCCGTCGCACCTGTATCTGTATGGGCCTGCTCAGATTACAACTACGTCAGCTTGCGCTCGTAGCCATACTACATTTCAATAGGAACATGCAACTCAAAATCTGAAATTAAAAAATGTACCAATAAAACATGGATATTGAATTTGTCGTTAGCTGAGAATGTTTTGGATTTTGAGCTACAACATTAACTTGTATTTTTCAGGCAATTTCAGAGGTTTGCCTTAATGATTAATATTTAACTTTTGGCGAATTCTCAGTCAATGAAGATAAAAATAAGATCTTCTATTGTTTGTCTGACATTCCAAATATTAGGCACAAGTTGCTCTGAAATTACTTCATGTCCATTGTATTTTTGATTGTCACTTTAATTATAACTTGTGAATTGACAGTTAACATTATTGCATATTAGGAACGTAATGTAAGACACTATTGTAACTTCGATGTGATCATGGGGAAGCTTGAATTGTTGAAAGGAGATAAGAAGAAACTAAAATCAGTGCGAGATATGAAAATGGGTGCCCTCCTGGACATAAAACTGGAACGCAAGTCACATGACACCATCTTAAGACATGCATTTAATAAGTTTAGTTTGGCTAAGAAGGGTTTGGAAATTAGTGAAGACATAGTCATTCGCGTGCACTCTCAAGTAAAGCGGCTTTTTCTCTGCCAAGCCATGGAACCAAACTAATAAGTAAAGTATTTCCTAAGAAAAAGAAAAAACTTTAAAGTTCCTCCTGAATTCAAAAACCTCCTTGCAATGAATATTGAACACCTCTGGGATCTATTATTAAGACCTGATCTTTGCAAAAGGTTATTTTGTGTGTATTTCATGACTGCAATTCGCAGTTCATTTCTTACTCCATACAGAACTAAGGTCGACGCAAGCTTTCTGGTGGATCTGGTGGACTATCATAAGATACATACATTGGGCTGGTGTACATTTGTTGTTGACTATCTTATTGAAGGTATATGCCAATACAAAAATGAAGAGAGAAAAGCATGTGCGGGATGTGTTTACCTTCTCGTTGTAAGTTATTCGAATTAACATTTTATTACCCAAATAGGACATGGCAAGAATCGAGAACAATAAGTTCTATCGGTCTTCTTGTGCGTCATAACCTGTACATAAAGGTATTACAACATATGTGACCCTATAAACCATATATTACACATGTGAGACAATTTATTACCTGGTTTACGCATTTATTACTAATATATACATATGTGTTGTTACACACACGAAAACCACTGCTACTTGTTGTTCCCGATTCTCCACATGAACCTTATATTACACGGGTTCCGCTGGCCCCTACTATTATGCCACTAGTATGTGATGCTCGGTGGAGAGTGATCGTCCAGTAGTAAATGGCTTGTCTCGGTGTTCTCCACATAGCGTCACATACTAATGGCATTCGTCGTCCACGCCTACCTCCCACGCTTTCGCCGCCGGCCATGCCATTTCTCCTTTCACTTTTGATCTATCAATTTTTAACAAGATCTTGATAGCTGAAGTTAACATTCCCCAGCTCACCAAAAAGTGCATGAACTCTGTCCTTCAATTTCTGAACCATCCCTATCTCTGTCGATCGATCATGATCACGTGCATCCTGTCTGTGGACAGGGGCTTCCACAAGAGGCAACCGTGTGGACCACGCGTATCCACCCTAAACAAACCACGGCAGCCAAAATATCGGTCGTTTTGCACCCGTTAAGGGCTGCAGCCTTTTTGTTTCCGCGACTCTTCAAAACTCGGTCGTCTTTGAGCCCGAGACACTATGGGAGCTTGTGAAGGCGAAGGCCGAGGTCGCCATGATGGGGGCGGAGCTAGTGAAAGGTTGTCTCGCCTCGGCGGAGGCGGAGTTGGTGAAGGTGACGGTCGTCGAGGCGCGTGTACAAGGTGGACATGAATGGGTGGTCTAGCGAGGAGACAACGCGGGACTCGGCGATGACGTGAGAGGTCATCCATCGTTGTCACAAAGGTCGACAACCTTGAGTGCGTAGAGCGGGGAGGCCGGTGGCAGATGAATCCAAATTGATATTCGCTGGGTGTTGTCCCCGAGATTCAGGTTGAGTCCTCGGGATTCTGAGTGTCCACATGCGGGTCCCGCACACACGTAGATGGTTCATGATCAGTAATCACCCCCACGGTGAGTATTAGCCCCCATGGCCTGTATTCTGCCCCCCCCCCGGATCTATTTTCCATCATATATTTTCATATCTATAAACCAAAAAACCCCAAAGTACCTTGCTGCTTTATTTATATTTACTTTAATTCGCTCTTTTATTTATCTTTTATACCTATCTCTTTTACATCTCACTCTTGTTCATGACTGTGAAGGGATTGACAACTCATTTTTCGCGTTGTGTGCAAGTGTTTGTTAGTTTGTGCAGGTGCATATATTGAAGACTTGTTTGTGCTTTCTACAGGATTGGATACCTTGGTTCTTAACTGATGCATCATCCTTTCCTATTCAAGAGAAAAATCAACACAAGCTTAAGAAGTAGCAATGACCTTTGCTGAATATTGAACAATCCATGTTTTGAAAAAATAATGCTTCTAAAAGTCCTAAAATAATTCAGTTCCCCGTGCATCGTGTTGGGTCATTATTGTTGACACTACTGCTAGCTCAACTGGTAGTAGTAGGTCGTGTATAGCACTGATCCTGTGCTCGAATCCCCGCGACTGCGATTTCTTTTGCATCACAGTGCGTGTTCGATGTCGGTCTCGATCTTCATGGGCCGGCCCAGTCGTTGAGTCGCCTGTGCGAAACGACCGCTCTTTGCCGCAAAGAGCGGCCTATACGAGTTCCCCAAATTCCAATGTAATTTTACTTTCAAGAGTCGTGTTGTTAATGTAGAAACACACCGTTTAGCTAGGTTAGCACTTACTCAATTGTATCCCATACATTGTTGATCAAACTGAACATAGGTACAGAGCTATGGGTAGGTTCAGATTGGAAATTGGATTCAGTAGTAGTCCAAAACCAAAACTTTGAGATGGTTGGTTTGGTACTATGGGTCATGGATTGGAGTGGGTTGGTTTGGTGGATTTCACTTGACGGACGGATGGTATATATGCAGTTTGGATTTTTTTTATTTAATTTGGTCAGGTTTACATATACGCATGTAAATGCCAATGAATGGGTTGGGTTGGGGTTCAGTTTGAACTGAATATCTTATATTTACTCCCGAGAAAACACCTTCCTCACGGGCAAAAACAAAAATACATCGCCCTTGGAGACTCCTTGCCTCCGCCGCCATGGACGCATCCTGCACACCTGTAGCCCTTGCCCCGTGCCTCCTACTCAGGTGCTCCTCCTTCTATCCTTTCCCTACTCTTCAAGCGGCAACCAACTCCAACGATCCAGCCAGTCTCTCACTGATTCCTGCCTCTACGATCTTTGAATCACCACTGCCCAACCCGCTGCAATCTTCTTGGCTGAGGAGGAGGTTGTTCCAATCCTCTGATCTCCCTCTGATTAGTTCAGAATCTCCACTTCCTTCTCGATCTGTCGAGGACAAGAGTCCAATCCTCTAATCTCCCTCTGATTAGCCTACAATCTCCACTTCCTTCTTGATCTGTCGAGGATGAGAGTCCAATCCTACGCCTACCTCCGATTGGTTCGTGTTATACTATCACAAGGTTCAGAATCCACCTCTCTGTTTGCACATCTGGTGTCACCAATTACTTCTGGCTAAACTACTATGAGCAACGCCAAAGCGCACACCTACACAGTGGCAAGCCAGACGGAAAATTAACACGCACGGGAGAAAAAGCTCAACGGGTGCAGGTACCGTACCTGGTGTTTTCTTTATTGTTTCTTGAGTAAATCACATGGTCTAGGCACATATACAAGTATAAAGGCTGACTACACAATGTATGTGCGTCCTGTTCTAAAAAAGGTCCGAATAACTGCCACACGTGTGGCATGGACGAAAACCCGCCCGCACGCCTCGTGTGGCATGGACGGGAACCGGACCGCACGACCACGTCCGCGCGCACAAAAGCACGGCCCGCACGTCCGGTGTGTGGCAACCCCGCCCGCACTGCCCCGTTCGGGCCAGACGACCCGCTGCCCGCACGACCCAGCCGTTCCCGGCCTCCGATCCATCCCCTCTCTCGTCTGCCGCCATCGTCCCCCACCTCTCGAACCCCGACCTCTGTCGTCGGCCATCTCTGGTTGCCATGGCAACCAGGGCAGATCTATAGGGCGCTCCCACCGCAAACCACACCCCAACCCTCCCCACCCCTAGCCCCCCACTCCAACCCAGCCCTCCAGAGACGATCATCTAAAACCAGGTGAAATCTCCCGATCTCATCATTCTCATCCTTAAGGCTGAAAATCTCCCGATCTTGTACTGGGCCCATGCTATAGGGTTAGAACACTGGATGGTTCAGTGTATATTCGCAATTGCCAGGCAGAATACACCAGATCTGCCATATACTATGTTTGACATTAACTTAAGTTCATAGTTTAATTGACGCAAGTAGTTGGGTATGAAATTGTTGAGTAGGAATCCCTAAAAAAGGGCAGGAAGGACAATTTTTGGAATGAAGGGGGTGGAAAAAATTAATTGCCACTTGTGTATAACGACAGTTGCCACCTTTCGTTGTCAGTAGCTGCCACCTATTTTGACCTGTTGCTTGCCATCCCTATCTTCTATGTGCAAGCAGCAGAAGAATGCAATTCTTGTGGATTGTTGATGCCTTCTTGTTCATCCAGTGATTGAGAACACATCGGAAAGAAGCGAGACACGGAAAGAATGAATCACGAAGATGGCGCTGATGCTTGGGGTTCTCAAAGGCCAGAAACGCCCCCTTGGGATGCATCAGAGTACAGTCAACTCATCTCTGCAGGGCCGTTGTTACCACTACTAGAACAGTATGCAGGCGTGGGTATGATGCGTGATAACAAAAGAAGAGAATAGTTGCCATATTCGCAACGATGAAGATGACATTCTACTTATGTCATACACTGTCATTTTTTCGCAGGTTCTTATGACCAAAACACTCATAGAGGGCCCCCGTGGCAAGTTCAGTCACAAGGCGCTAACACTGACAAATGTACGGGCAGCCAACTTCAACTAGCTAGTATGGCTAATTAAGGTAATGCAAAACGAAAAAAGAGCACATACTGCTGTGGACATGAAAAATGAACATGCAAAAAAACTGGCAAAAGGACTCACAAGTTATCACGGGTGAAAATGCAGAGCCTTCATGCAGCACGTGTCATCAGGCAACACCCATGTACCTGCCATCGACATCATACACAGGTGAGTCCATAAAAAAAGTGAAGTTCCGGATGCTCAATTAGCAGAAGGAGCATAGTTGGCAACTACAATTGCCATGACTGGACATCTACAGTTGCCATGAATTAAAAACTACACTTCTCATCCCTGGACAACTGTTGTTGCCATCTCTGGACACCTGTAGTTGTCATGGAGGAACAACTGCAGTTGCCATGCCAGTGCAACTACATTTGCCATGCCATGGCAACTGCAGTTGCCATGAAGGAACAACTGCGGTTGCCATACCGATGCAACTACAGTTGCCATGCCAGTAAACCTGCAGTTGCCACATCAGGGGCAACTGTAGTTGCCGTGCTAGCACAAAACCGCATTTGCCATGAATTGACCAACCACTACTATGCTTACAGGTTATTACGCTGGTGGTAACCCGGCAAACGTCTCATGGCAAGCTTCACAAATTGCAGGTGGAGCACGTCATTATGGTGTCACAGACCACACAAGATGGTCAAATGCAGCACAACAAGGTAAGGAAAAAAACTGAACCACAAAAAACAGCGCTACATTTCTTATTTGTAGTTATTTGTAGGCAAAACAAATAGTTGCCATGTTTGTTGAACAGTAGCTGCCATGACTGGACAGCTATAGCTGCCATACATGTCCACGCGCAGACTCACGGCTTCCTATTTGAAATGATGTCATGCCAAATCACTCGAAGATGGTGTGATCCGTTGCGATACACATGTTATCCAAACAAAAATCTTACTGTCCTACCTGTTTTTTCTATTACAGGGCCTATAACTACACTGAACAGCGGCGCGGGGACATCTACGGCGGGGAGCTCTGAGCGCACGGAAAACGCGTTCCACTAGCCAGCAGACAATCATGCCGCAAACAATTTTGAGTCAGAGTCGGGAATGACAATCATTCTAGCAATGCCGACAAGCACCCCTTTGAACACAAGCACTGGCAACACTCAATTAGATGGAACTGCCGCCGATACCGAAGTGAATGATGAAACTGACGACGACGCACAAGGGGATGAAGATGGTGGGCAATCAGAGATCGTGGTACCTCAGCCACCGTACATTGGGCAGAGATTTGAATCGTTCGAACAAGCAAAGAAATATTACTAGACATATGCAAAGTTACATGGATTTGCGGTTAACACCGAGTACCATAGGAAAATTAAGAAAACCAACGAGTACAGCAGAGGTGAGATGAGGTGCCACAAGGCACGGAGGAACAAGAAGGGGAAAGGTGTTGCGCCTGTTGTTTCGGAACAAAAGAGAGGTATCATTCTAAGACTGAGTGCTCTGTCCGGTGTAAGCTAAACGTAGATGGAGCACAGTGGATGGTCAATGAATATTTTGACGAGCACAACCACCAACTCATAAAGAAGTTCGACCTGGTAAAATTTCTGACCGCCCACAGAGGGTTCACCCCCGTCGGCAATTCGTAAAGCTGCTACATGATTGTAACGTTGGTCCATCAAGAATGGTACAGATATTATCTCTCATCCACAGCAAAAAAGGGACTCTGAGTAGCATGCCGTACATACCAGCTGACGTCACAAACCTACAGGCCAAGTACCATAGAGAGAGCAAGTTGGCAGACATAGAGGCCACAATGGCCTACTTCGATGAAAAAATGAAGGAAGATCCAGATTTCTTCTACAGGATAAGGTTGGACGATGAGGACCGTGTCAGGAACATGTATTGGGTGGATGGTGCTGCAAGGAGAGCCTACAAACATTCCCGAGATTGCATTTCATTCGACGCGACGTACTTCACCAATATGTACAAGATGCCATGCGCTCCGTTCATAGGAATAAATAACCACAATCAGTCATTGTAGTTCGGCTGTGGGCTCGTCCGGAATGAAGACACGGATGGGTACGTTTGGCTGTTCAAGACCTTCTTGGAGTGCATGGATGGACTTGCTTCGATGAACATAATAACAGACCAAGATTTCAGCATGCGTGCAGGCATAGAGGAGGTCTTTCCGTTGGCAGTGCACAGGCACTGCAGGTGGCACATTATAAAGAAGGCTGAGGAGACGCTAGGACCTTTCTTTGCTGACCGTCCAGAGCTGCACAAGGCATTCGAGCTGTGCGTGGACCACAGCTTGACTGTGGAGGAGTTTGAGAGGAGCTGGATGGCCATGACTGAAACACATCAAGTCCAAGACAACGAGACTCTTGTTAGCCTGTGGGAGAAGCGAATGTACTGGGTGCCGGCCTACTTCATGCAGTGCTTCTTCCCCTTTCTGCAGACTACGCAGCGCAGCGAGGGGTTCAATGCTGTTTTGAAGCGATACGTCAGCCTTGCCAACTCATTGCTACAGTTTGCCAAGCAGTACACAACTTTGCAACAAAAAATTCCGAGATCTGAGCTACAGCAAGAAGCGACCACAGCACTAAAGCAGCCAAAATTGCTAATATATTTACCGATAGAGAGGCAAATGAGCAAGATATACACCAACAAGATCTTTAACAAGTAAGTCAGTTGCGTTACAGTCTTATTTGCAGAAAAAACACCAAGTCAGTAGGTGCCTTATAGAGTGCAATGCAGTTGCCATGATGTGCAGTTGCCATGTTTAATGAAATACTGTTTGCCATGCTTACTCGGGTGCATGATGCCATGTTCAATGAAAATTCTGTTTTGTCATGCTTGCTCGGGTGCATTTTCCTTGTTGAATGAAGTTCAGTTGCCATGTTTAATGCACTATGCTTCCATTGGGGGATGCTGGCATGCAAATGCCAATGTCAACTGAAAAAATGTTATATTGGTGACACATATGCTGAAATGCAGTTGCCATGTTTAATAAAATGCATCTGCCATGTTTGTTGAAATGCAATTGACATGTTTACTCAACTGTAGATGCCATGTTTAAATAAAAGGGCAGTTGCCATGTTTTATGCAATGTGCTTCCATTAGAGAATGTTGGTGTGGAAAAATGACGATGTCCAGTTGAAAATGTACTACAGTTGCCATGTCTAGTGTACTACAGTTGCCATGTCTAGTGTACTGCATTTGCCATGTCTAGTGTACTACATTTGCCATGTTCAACGTACTATATTTGCCATGTTCAATGAAATATGTTTGGCATCTTCAAACAAAATGTATTTCTATTTCCATGACAACATAAGGTGGTACAAGAAAAGAGCGCACGATAGTTTAACAGAAAACACACAAAACTTGCAGGTTCCAGGAAGAAATAAAGCATGCCAGCATGTTCACGGCTTTCCAGGTGGACGAACATACGTTCAAGGTGTGTTCTATTTTGGGCATGTCAGATTCAGAACCTGAAGACCCGGACAAAGGAAGGAACTACTTCGTCAAAGCCTCGATAGGCGAAGGCGAGTACTACTGCCAATGCTGCAAGTTCGAACGGGACGGCATTGTGTGCTGTCACATACTAAAAGTAATGGACATGAGCGTTGTGACACGGATGCCCCACCATTTCATAAGGCGGCGATGGACTTGGGACGCTGACGACGTGTTGGCGCCGCAGACAACACACGCGGTTCTGGTTGTGCATGACGAGAGACCTGAGTCAACCATGGAAGCCGTGAGGCACGTTGTGCTGACAAAGAACTATGCTGAGCTAATTGATGAAGCGTGCAAGAGTGATGAGACAGCGAGAGTCACAGAAAAACACAGGAAGGCACTAAAAAGAGAGCTTGATGAGATCAAGAAGAGGAAAGCCGAGGAAGCCTTACACCGGTTCCCCCGCACATCAAGTGTGCCTTCATCCACGGGGCCATCATCTGAAAACTCGAAGATAGGATCTGGAACAGCAAGCACACAGACCCAGGTCAGGAACCCACCCCGTTCTATCACAAAGGGTCGTCCAAGAGAGATAAGGTACAAGTCGGGATTGGAGATCCAAGCAAAACACAAGAAAATGAAGAAAGGGGCGGGCAATCCATGAGCAAAAATTGGGGCGATGTGAGATGGTCCTTGTGGACATTTTGTTTTGTACCCTAAATGATGAGAATTTTTTTAAAATTGGGAGAATGACTCTTGAGGGGCATCAGAAATGGAAGGAAAATTCATTGAATGGATAAATGTAGTTGCCATGTTATGGGTACTTAATCTGCCATGTTATGTGTAGTTAATCTGCCAGGTTATGTGTAGTTGGTCTGCCATGCTATTTTATACTAAATATGCCATGCTATTTTATACTAAATATGACATGCTATTTTATACTAAATATGCCATGCTAGTTGTACTGGATCTGCCATTTTAGTTGTACTGGATCTGCCATGTTAGTGGTACTGTATCTGCCATGTTAATTATGCTGGATCTGCCATGTTGGTTATACTGTATCTGCCATGTTAGCTATACTGAAAATATGTCATGATATTTGTAATGACTCTGCATGGCATATATTTCCATGACAATACGACGCGGTTTAGACACATAGTGTGTTGTGTGCAAATGTATGGAAAACAAGTTAGAAAAATCGTAACGTGCATAAACCGCAGCAAAGGTTGTGGCTACATGATCAACCTACCCATGCTAGCCAGTGCAGTTAGCAATAAAAAATAAGAAGCAAAACAGCCAAAATGAAAAACGATGATGACTTTCACTACCCATGTCTGATGAACTACATTTGCCATCTTTTTTAAAACATCGTAGACGCATTCAAAACAGCAAATCGGTGCTAGAAACGATGAAACCATTGTAATAATGACAAACATAAAAACATATCTGCTGTAACGCCTAAAATAGGTTCATGTCCACACATATATTACAGAAACTATTCAAATGTCGCTCACACACCACCACTACATAGTTAGGCTACGCGGGGTTGCAGTCATAACATAGCACACAAACATAGTTTTCAACGAGAAACAAAGAGATAGTACCTTACATTCCTCGGCAACAGAATGTAAGGTATGCGTCCGATGTGTAACGCCACGTGATCACTTGTACTTCTTGATGACTTTCTTGACAACTTCCTCCACGAACTCGCGTGCTCCAGACCGCTTGTTGAAATCTTCATTCGTCAACCAGTTCCATGTGTAGATTTTCCGGAGCTCAACGACCGTTGCAGCTGTGATAGGGGGGACAATTCTGTCTTCCCACTTTGCAAAGTATTCCAGCGCGTGAAAGCCATAGTCCGTCCTGCACGAGGAAAAGAGTCAGGTGAACACGCAAAAAGGACAGTCATAACAAAGATAGACTTCAATTCAGATGTGACAACAAAAGAGGGGTTGGATTGATGTAAATGGCACATGAAGAAAGGAAGAAATTACGTGTTCCCATGCTTCGCAGTCACCACATACTCAGTCGGGAAATGGCTGATCTGGACCTTTGAATGTTCATAGTGACGGTTCCATGTCTCTTTGAGGTTGTCAATGAAGAATTCGGCATGCGTAGTAAGGTCTGCATCAGCTTCCGAACGGATTGAATCAAGCACCTCAAAACGTTGGTTCTTCAGGTCAAGATAGATCGCATAGTGGTGACCACACTTGTCGTGTGGGTCATGTGGTGCAAGCTCCTGGAACATGGGGAACATGACCTGCATTTAAAAGTGAAAAAATGAGAAGCGGAGTTCACATAAAGAACAACAGAGGGACAAAAAAATTAGAATCACGTAAAATGTTTGGTTATGGGTGGGGGCAGTTGAAAGAAAGTTGACATCCATATATGAACAAAATGTGCCGTGTATTTTACTATCAAGTTGCCACATAGTTTGCACGGGATGCACGGCAGCTGTTGCCACAT
The DNA here is from genome assembly GCF_018294505.1 of Triticum aestivum. Lineage (NCBI taxonomy): Eukaryota > Viridiplantae > Streptophyta > Magnoliopsida > Poales > Poaceae > Triticum > Triticum aestivum. Next base: position 32,986,099 of record NC_057797.1, on the reverse strand, counting down.
GAAAAGATCTGCCACATAAACACAAAGTGCAGATGATGGCAAAAAATCACACCATGTGAAAAAACATTGTAGACAGGGAAGGAGTACTCACATATTTCTTCAGTGTGAGCTTGAATTCACCGTGTTGAGCAAAATTCTTCCTCAGGATTTTGTGGTGGAAGTCACCATCCCATATTTTACAGGTCACACTGTAATGCATGATTATCTTGTCGGCACACACATCGGTGTGATTGTTGATGTAGTCGATCCCGCATGCAACTACATTCGTCGACATTTTGCCGTTTGGCCTCACGGACTCGGCAAGATCACTCAGCTCGACGTACGTCGCTCCGCATTGAATGACTTTGGTTCTGTCCAAACATAAGCTGTATGAAAACGATATGACATGGAATAATCATGCCTACTAAGTAAAAAAATATATGAAAGAACTAAAACGTAAGCGGATCGTGTATAGAAACTACAAAGAAGATGAATGGTAAAAAAGGAGCAAAGCAAAATGAGAGATTATGGGGTGTGGTCATTTACGCTTTCAGCTCCTTCATGTGCTTGCTGCTGGCCCTCACATTTCCAAACCGCTTGACGATATCATACAGCTGGGTCTGTTCCTTAGTCGCCCTGAATTCGGGCTCGTAGTCTCCGCGGGAGGTGGGTGAACTACCCTCTGCTGCCTCACAGAACCAGGAGTGGCACTCCTAATGGTATCCTCAGATATCGTATCTGCAGGCACGTTGAAACTTGATTGCCCTTGCCCTCGTGAGGACCTCCTCTGCAATGCTGCCTCCTCAATCATGCGGTAAGCTTCGTTAAGTGACGGTGAAATCTCCTAAGGGGTGGCTGCAATGATAAAAAAAGTGGGTTAGGATACCTAAAAAATAAAAAACAGATGGATTGTGAAAAGATAGGGTGCATGATATGAGATGTAGGTAGAAAAAGTGGGGCAGTTGCCATGTGTTGTCCAACTACAGTGGCCATGTCGTAGCAACTACAATTGCCATGTAGTTGCACTGTAGTTGCCATCTAGTTGGACTGTAGTTGCCATGTCACAGCAACTACATTTGCCATGTTGTGTCAACTCCATTTGCCATGTGATTGCCGTATGAAAAAATGCAGCATGGAATGAAAAAATGCAGGCAACATGGCGTGGCAAATCCAGTTGGCATGTGTAATGCACTGTATTTGCCATGTGACAGCAACTACAGTTGCCATGTTGAATCAACTTCAGTTGCCACGTTGTTTCCCAAATGTCAAATGCAGCATGGCAGCAAAAAAATGTAGGTGACATGGTACATCAAATCCAGTTGCCATGTCATCACATGTCAGTTGCATCACAAGTGAGAACCCCCAAAATATATGATTGGGACAAAAGTCAAACTACAAAGATGTATACAAGAAAAATCATAAGGACATGACAAGTGTACCTTGCACAATCGACTCTGCAAACTTGACAGCCTTCCTGCCCTCAACCATTGGCTGCGCCATCATTGCGGGCATGCCTCCTGGGAAAGCAAAGGCAACTGGCATAAGATCTTGCACCACCGGTTGATCTTGACTGATGCCAAGGCTGAAGCTCGGTCGGGTAAAGGCCATTGGGTGCCTCTCATTCCTACTGGCCAGGCCACGAACGACTTGCGGGGCAGAATCCAAGGGTGAAAGATCGACAAACATATCTGAATCGGCCGCTACAGAATGATCAGCCTTATTTGCAGGGCGGGGCGTGTTGTCAGCGGTATCAGCCGCAGCTTTCATGACAATCTTCTTGTTTGGACTGTAGGGGACACCGACATTGACTGGGAGCCTGGAATACGCAGATTTATGCTGGGAATTTTCACTACGGGTAAAGGCGCAGTCTGCTCCGGTTTTTCACCTGTGTCACTCGTGCCCGGCTTGACACCTGCATCAGTTGTGCTCCGGTCTTCCGGTTTCTCCATCACATTGCTTTTGGCAGGTGGCGGGAACAGTGTGGACGCAGGAACATAACCAGACTCGTCTCTCCTGCTCCTAGCTACAGCCGGTGCGTTGAGTATGTCTGTTGGTTGCTTGCGGGGGCTACGGCGCCTAGGTGGAAGACCAGCACGCGAAACAGTCGCCTTAGCAATATCTGCACCGACAGGAGCTGGAGCTATTGTGCCCGGACTCTCACCTGTAGATGGCATATCCTTGTGAACTGCCGCCTCAGCCACTTCTGTCGTGGACACAGGAGTGCCACCACGCACACGCTTGGAAATAGTGTCAGATGAGCGGGAATCTTCCTTGCTTAGATTCATCTCAGGAGCGTCCACTTCAACGCTTGCTAATGGGGTGGCATGGCTCACAGCAGCATCCTTCATTGCCAGAATAGTTGGCAATATTTCAGCTGTCCTGGCAGATACCGACTCATCACTCCCCGATGTACGGATGCCTGTTGTTTTAGCCTACACATCTGCAGCCGGCGGAGATGGTTGGCCACTTGCATCAGAGTTGGTGGGAGCGGTCAACGGTGCAGTAGCAGTATTGTCACCTGGTGCCTCATGTACATCTGAGTTGCCCCGTGTTGACAACTTTGAATGCAGGCGTTCGAGCGGGTCCTTACTGATATGCTTGGCCCCGCACGTAGTAGTCTTCTTCACCCTGCAAAAAAAAAATAAAGCACATGAAAAAGGTATTAAAAAATGAAAAAAATATGTTTGCCTTGGTAGAAATCTTAAAAAAATGAAAAACAAGTGGAAAAGCTGGTAGTTGCCATGTAAGAGGAACGTGAGTTGCCATGTGTCATGATTAGCAGTTGCCATCCAGCAACAGTTGCCATGTTAGCCAAATTAAAGAATCATGAAAATGTCTGATCTGCCATGAATGCAATTTCAAACCTAGATGTGGGATGAGCTCACAAGCCAACGGTAAAGATGACAGTTGCCATTAGGTACATAATGTTACCATTTGGCCTAGATTCCAGTTGCCATGTAAAAAAATAGGAGTTGCCATACACTTAAAAAAGAAGTAAAAAATCATTTGGAGAACAGCAGTTGCCACGTGGGGGGCGATGACAGAAGACAATGTGACAAGCTAAACGAATGCATTGGAAAATCAAGAAAATATAGCGCTATGTCAATGAAAGCGGATGAAAAACCTACTTCCTGACTGCCTTCCTCATGTCTGGCAACACGACAGGATCCCCGATGTTGGTCGTCGTCGTGCGAGGAGATGACCTGGTGAAAGGGGTGTCACCGGCAATGGGGGCGCCTTTGTTCAATCGAGCAGAAACACGGGTTGGCATTGGCGCATGTTTCTTCGTAACTGCTCGTCCACCAGCTGTCGGCTCGCTACACGTATGAGATGGAGGGAAAAAAGGTGGCAATTGTCAGACAGCAAACTCGTTGCCGCGCTTGACAAAAACAAGTGCAAAAACAGGATGAGTCTGTTCAAAGAAAATAGACAAAGCAAAAAAACTAAAATAAAAGTCGAACCTCTTCCTGACAGCTACGGGGTCGGTCCTAGACCTCTTGCCAGCAGAACCCTGCCCAACACCCTCTGGAGCCCTCCCCCTCTTTGATGGCAAAACCCCCTCGCCTCTCGCAGCCGTGTGTTGTTTCACTTTCTCCGGTTGGGGGACATCTGTTGCATCCTTGCCCTTGTTACCACCTGCGTGAACTTCAGCATGATCATCATCATCGGTGTCCTCTTGCACATTCTCCATGACATCGTCGTCATCCTTGCTGAGACCAGCATCTCCACCTAGTTCATCTTGTGTGTCAGCAGGCTCTTGAGAACTGTTGTAGTCATACTAGCCACGGCAACCAGTTGGCCGGTGTGTACGTTCTGAGACAAACGAAGTGAACTACCTCGCAACCGCGTCGTTGTCAGAGCCACTGAGGGACGTCCACCCCTCAACCAACTTCCCGAGCAAGCCGGTCATTCCAGATGCAAAATGCCCCATTAGATGCTCAACAGGTGCCCTCGCCTGTGCACGAAACAAAAAAGCATCAATGACCATCGTATTGCAATCACTTGCACGACATCAAAAAATACTCCACGACAAACCATAAATGTAGATCTTTTGATTACCTCGGCAAGGCAAGACAGAGCTGAGTGCACGTCCATCCACTTTCCAAAGTTTTGAGGCCCCCCAAACACACTGTAGTCTATAGCATGCTTGGCCATCAGCTGGAAAGAACAAAAAAAGAAAAAAAAGCTAGAACGTAAGAGAGAGAATGTAAGTTTAAGCACGAATGAAAAGAGTTGCCATGTGGAATGAGACATGGATACAGTACTCAGACAGCCATGGATAACAAAGGTAGTCATCTCTTATGACCCATAGACGGTTGCCTCATGCCAATTTGTAGGCATGCCGTGTGGGCAAAGAAACCAGAACTAACCTGCAGTTTTTCATATGTGGTGTCAGTAGCCTTGTCTGCGGCAAGCACAACCTTGACAGCGTTGATAGTCCACGCAGAAACAGCAAACTTGTGCGCAGGCGGTGGGCCTCCTATCCCAGTGAAATCCACGGTGGACAGGTCAAGACAATCGACGTACATGAGCTGATGCAAAACAATTTTAAAAAGAAATAAATATTAGTTGCCATCATGGGTACTGTGTGGAGGAAAATAGGATAATATATGTTCCCATGATAATCAAGTTGAGGTGCATGAAAGAATAGAAGAAAAAGAAGAAGATGCCATCTACATGTGCTAATTGCCATCATAATGTGATAGCAGTTGCCATGTTGTTATGATGGCAGTTGCCACCATAGTATGATGACAATTGCCATACTAATATGATGGGAGTTGCCATATTGTCATTATGCCAGTTGTCATATTGTCATTATGGCAGTTGCCATCTTGATATGATTTGGTTGCCATCTTGTTATGATCAGGTTGCCATGCATGAATAAAAGTGTGTTAAAAAATAGTGTTCACAAAAAGAACTGGTAAAAAAATACCATTAAATGCAGTCGACAACCCTTTTGGTACATCTTGCTTGAGAATGCATCATGCAGGAAGTCGGCAATAAACTTACACCAATTCATGTTCTTCACATTTCCTAGATCCGCCTGCACCACACAAAATTTCAGGACAAAAAAAAGGTTGCCGCATCAGAAATCAAATGGAAAAAAACATCGGAAAACACTGGCAGTCACTAGCTTTACACATGACATCGGAGCCAAAAAAATTAAAGGAAAATAAAGTAGTAAAGATGGATCATTCACCAGGATGCGGAAGCATTTGTTGCTTGGGCGAAGAGAGGTGGTTGGCGCGAAAACAGCTGAGATGACGTACATGATTAGCTTCATCTTGAAAACATCTACATGCGTCATCATGGCCTGCAGCGAATCTACCACTACAGACGTGTTCGACATGGATTCAGACCCAGGAAACAAACAGGGGAACAACGCTTCCTCGATCTCATTGTTGACCTCGTACGGGACTTTCATATGTCCACGAGGCACACCCAAAATGCAGAACACGGATTCCTCGTTCAACGGTAGTCTTCCACGTCCCGGAATCACGAATTCCCTAGAGGCGGGGTCGTAGATCTCACCAAGCCAATCACATACAGGGTTGACAAGGTTCGTGCACCGGACATCCATCATAGACTGCATACCCATCTCAGCAGCAGCCCCCTTCTGATCGTCGGTGAATTTGTCAGTCAACACAGTCAGTCGTTCTTGGGAGGCTCTGTTACGAATACATTTCTTCTTCTGCAAAAAACAGACAAAAAGTGATCAATTGTTGCCATGTTTTTGCAAACAGTGATCAGTTATTGCCATGTTTTGCAATGTCATGAAATTTTAGTTCGTGTCAGACGACTGCAAGCTCGAGGTGTCAACCAGTAACATAAATCAGGAGGAAGGGGGGATGTGTGAACATTTACCTCATCACCCTCTTTTCTCCATCCAGTTGCCCGATTACGCTGTGGTGGATCCATGAAATCATCATCATCGTTTTGATGATCGCCACGAGCCATTCTGCTGAGATAGTAACAGACCAAATTGTCATAGTGGTCAGCCAAAAACTTGCCACATGCAAAGCATATGTATGGCATCTGACACAATTGATATGCAAATTTGATTGCCACATTATGCAGCCAATTTGCCACACTGTCTTATCTGCAGAATGGCAACAGACAGTGTGTTCACATTCTATTCACCACATGAATATACTATCCAAGTTGCAACAGGCACACTTGATGTGCACATTAGTTGCCGTCCAGTGCAGTTGGCTCCTGAAACTGCATTGACTACCGATTTTGGCAACTATCACAGTGTGGTAACTATCACAAATCATTCAGAAAAATTAGATGCCACAATGAAAAATCATGTTTGTGGCTACTATCACAGTAATTCAGCAAATTTAGTTGCCACATGGAAGAGCGTGTGTGTGGCAACTATCACAGTCATCCAATAAAAATAGTTACCCCATGCGAAAGCTTATATGTGGCAACTAACACAGTCATTTCAGTAATTTGTTGCCGCAAAGGGGAAACACGTTTGTGACAACTATCACATTTGTTCAGGGAGTTAGTTGCCACACAATCATGATAGTTAATGAAACTATCAAGTTCGCCTCATACTACAGTTTCAAAACCCAACTAACTAGATCTAGGGTTCGATGGCAACTACCGCGACTTCAAATTCACCCTCAAAATTCTCCCATGAACTGACTGCAAACACAAATTCGAACCAATGCGCATCAAACAAACCGGGAGACACATGCCCAATCCATAGGCAAGACTAGTGCGTGCTCCGAACAGGCATAAACACACCGACGATGCCGCCACCGCGGCCGCGACGAAACTGCCCAGTGCCACCAAAAACGGCTAGCAGACGACTTCGGCGCCGGCGGGAACACCGACGCATCGCCGAATCGCCTGAATCTCTACGAATCTTGATCGAGGAGTCGAACAGGGAGGGAAGGGGGAAAATGCAGGAAGGGATTGCGAGAGTTGTAGCGAGCATTACCTTCAACCCGCAGGCGCTCAGGCGAAGCCGCTCCGTTCCGGCGAGCCCCACCGACGGCCGCGAACACCGTCGATTCTTCTGCCTCCGCCGTCGCCTTCTCCCCTCGCCTTCTCCTCCAATGGTTTGAAATGCGAGTGGGTTGTGCCAGTAACTGCGGTGCGGGTGAGTAAATGGAACCGTGACGGAGAGGGGACAGAGGTGTGCGACGTGTTTGACGTCAACCGCGATCGGAGCGTGGCGTGCGGGCGCATAGCAGTTCCACCGCACGCCTCCGAGTGGCAACCACTGACTGCGGGATGGCAACCAACGTGCGGGTTAACTGTCTCGCACACCGCACACGCGCCTCGTCCTACGTGGCGCAGAAAACCGGCCAGTTTGTTCCAAGATTCGTGCACACAGTTGCCAACGGAGATGCTTGCGTGTGGTCGGGATGGTGAACGCCCACACGTGTGGGCGTTAACATTTCCGGAAAAAAAATACCCATGTCCTCGGCCCATCCCTGAGTGAGAGATATACAGGGCATTCAGTAATGTAGGAACTTCGCTTTAGATAATGATTAAGAAAGAAGGATTATCAGTTTATCACCCGTGATTAATTCACTAGCGCAATGTCAAGAATAAGAATTATGAACTGTACGCTGGGTATATTCGACATGGTTGGAATTCCGTTCTCAATCTTCTTTATGTTAGTGAATTGGTAGCTGCTTGGACGAAAAGGACATTGGTATATCAGTCAAAGTTTGCATGGGCGCACATCACCAGAGGAGTTGCAGGTTCGTTCGTCCATGTTAACCTAAATTGGATCTTCCCCGTGCATGAACTGGGAGTGGTTGTGCTGACTGCTGAGGTTTGTCCATTTCGTCAACTGCATGTTTTAGTAGAAATTTCTCCTTTGTACTTGATACAGTATACGTCCATGCTCATAACTTAGTCCACCTTTCTGTTTTAGCTTCTTCAAACATTAATATGGTTGTTTGTTGGAGCTCATAACAAACAGGTATAGCCTTTCATAAAAATATATATTACCTTTCCTTGAAAAAATTGGAATTACCAATTGTACAGGAATTGTTTTTTGCTTCGATGATACTAATTGCAACCTTAGTGCATCATATTTATTTGAAATTATGGCCGTCTGCTCTCCAGTCATTAGCAGTCAATTTCCCATCATGTTTTGATGAAACATATAGGAGAAAATCTGAACAATAATGGACTCACTAGGACACGCCTCATGTGGTCCTTCCGTAAGTAAGACTGGATGCTTCTTTTTATAATTTGTTCATAGTAGTTGCTGACTTAGTTGATCTACAGTGTCAGAATTCCATCACGCTAAGAGAGGTATATATGTTCATCAAGGAACCCTCCTAACCACTATCTAATATGTGTGTGTTGCTACCTCTTTTATCCTGCAAATTATTTTCCCACACCGCAAGCAAATGTAAATATGTAGGTTCTGTGTACCCATTAAGTAGAAAACTAATCATTTTTCTACTCTCCATGTCATTTAATTATTTGGAATTCATTCATTCAAAAAATCATTTTTTTTCTCGCAAGAATCATCAACATCACACATCAAAACTAGAATATATAGTAGTCAGTCGATAGAAGCTATTCCGATGTTTTACCTCGGGAGTAGTTGCCTATTGGTGCACATTTTTTATAATTCAAATTCTTATTTGTTCCATTTACAAAGCAAGGTGATATGTACCTTTACTCCCAGGTTTTTGTTTCTCCTCCTAATAACAAAAACTACACGCATTTGGGTGTGAGTTGAAGAGAGAAGAAAATGTTTACAAAAATTCCTTTAGGATTTCAGCTCACCTATATATTTCTGTTTTTGCTATTATACAGTCCAGTTCTGTTTTGTACTATGTAAAGTGATGTGTATATCATCACGATGTCGACATCCACTGCGATGCATCTGATATCAATAAGAATTTGAATATTCGATAGTACTCTCACTTGATCTCTTGGATTAGAGAAATAAGTAAGTGGCTGCTACTGGTGGATTCAGGGATGATGTGATACTGATGGTTTATGTAAGTTTGTATTTTATTGTAATTCTTTTGACAATTGTAGAATTTTTATACATTTATCTCGATTTATTAATTTCATAGCTACAACAGCAAGATGTGCAAGACTGGACGTAAGTCAATTAATCTGGATGAAAAACACAAATAGACTCATTGTATTTCTGATGTTCGGTGTATACAACATTACAACGATTCAACTTTGATAATATTGAAAGTATGCACGAAGAAACCATGTATTTCTAGACACATACGAGAATTGTACTAGGTCATGGGCTCATGCTTATTTGGTTGTTTAGCATAATGCAAAGATTAAGCTCCTTTCCTGATGTTTAAGAAAGTACAGTTTAGGTTTGTCTGTGGTTTTCTGTAAACATCTGAATATTATATATTCCGAAAATTGTATTTTGGTGTCCGAAACAATACTAACATATGCTTCTCATTTGCTTCATAAACATTTGGTTTTTGCATGAGGTTTTGGCACATGTCAAAGAAAACATGCATATTGTATTTGGTAGCAAAAGCACCACTATCATCCATTTGGGTAGATCAAATGTTATCTCCGTGTAACTTCACATAATTTCTTTTTGTATTAACAATAAACTTTCAAGAGCTTCATACAAACTATCGGAATTCATATTTAGTTGTTTCTTGCACATAACAAATGTTTTGAAAATTATTCTATTAATTGACTATAAATAACTAGCCCGTGCAGTTGCATGGGTTGACGACTAGTTTTATGTACATAACTGAAGTTGCGTATGCATGCAGATGCAAATAGAATTGGGGGAAGAAGAGCAGGGGTTGGTTACCTTGGGAGGAGCAGCTGTCCAACGCCGTGGCCGTGCCTCGCTCGCCGGCGGCCTCTTCCTTTCCTTCCGTCGGGTAGTAGATCCTCTTCCTTGCTGCTAGCGCTAGGCATGGCCGAGCACAAGGAAGGAAGGAAGGAGACGGAGGAAGAAAGGGCCTTGACGAGCGTCGCCTGACGCACGGCCGCTGCCTCGCTCGCGATATTCAGTGGGGATGCAGCTCCAGTGCCATGGCCGGATCGTGCTCGCCAACTGATGCTGATCTGGTCGATCCCTTCTCGTCTCTTCTCTTCTCTTCTGGTGAGGGAGGGAATGAGAGGGGAGGTGCGGGAAGGAAGAGGGCTGTGGCCATGGGCGGCGGCGAGGTGTGAGTGAGGGAGGCGGGGCGGCGCCATGATATGAGATTGAGATGTGGGGAGGCGAAGGGTTCGGGAGCGGGGAGGTCGGGACTCGAGACGGGACTGATTGCTCTCCTTCGCTTCGCATAGAAGGATCTGGACGTGGCTGGCTGCTGTTTCGTTTCTCTTGCTGCTCACAGTCACACGGATCGATCTCACCTCATTGGTCGATCCGCACATCCCACCGATCGGCATCCCATGGATCGTTCGTTGTGTCAGAGCCGATCACAATCGTCCGTAAATAAAATAGATTTTTTTAGGGATAAGAAATGATGTAGTTATCTGATATTGTTCAAACTGGAAAACAGGGCCGGGCCCACAGTGATGCAAAAGATGCGGCCCGCACAGGGCCCAAAATTCTGGGGGGGGGGGGGGGGGGGCATATTTTTTATGCAGGTCTAGTAATAGTTAACGTTACTGGGCCGAGCATCGAGCGACCAGGCCCAATTAAGCGATAGCGACCAGGCCATCGAGCGTCGAGCGCGATCCCTGGACTCCTCCTCCTAGCTACTCGATCGCTACGCCGAAAAAACTACATCGCTACGGCCTACAGGGATCGGGATCGTGGCTACCCTACACAGGAAAGAACGCCTCGTCCCTCGCCGCCTGGAGCCCTTCTCCCACGCCGCCTGGAGCCCTTGACATCGACTCCTCGTCCCACCTCGTCCCTCGGTGGCTCTGGCTCGGTCCCTGACTCATCGATCAGAATTTGGACTAAGCGACAGGCCGTTGGCCGCTGCCACCGTTTCCTTCCTGTCTCCTTTCTCAAATTTCAGACTCGTTGACGTCGTCTCGTCAGATTGATCGGCGACCGACTCTAGCTTTCAGGTTCTTAGTGAGTCATTCTTTTTGATTAACTTTGGTTCCTATTCCTAATTTTCTAATTAATATTGGCAGGGATCGTTACTTCATTAGATATTGGTTCTTATCTCCTCGGTTAAAGATCACAGGACCGAATATTAGGTTACCAAAAAATATTTGGTTTTTTATTTACCTCTAAAACAATGTGTCCATTGGATAAGGATAGTTCGAAATCTTCTTGTGTTAATCTTGAGACATCCCTTATGAAGGATAAACAATCTGATATTGATGCCAATGATCTATTTGTTGAGTTGAAGTTTCTTCAAAAATTTCATGCTAAAACAAAATATCAAACCTGTTGAAATTCTGATTTTTTTAAAGCAGCATGATTGTTTTCCCAATGCAAGTATTGCATAGAGTTTTGTTGACCATTCCTGTGACAGTTGCATCGGCAGAAAGAAGTTTTTCTAAATTGAAGCTATTGAAGTCCTATATGCGCACTACTATGACACATCAAAGACTCAGTGATTTGGCTACAATAGCATGGCATTTGAGAGTGAAGTGTTGGAGAAGATTGATTACGAGGGTATGATTGAAGATTTCATTTCAAAGAATACTACAAGAATGAGGATGTTCAAATAATTAGCAAACTGGAGTTGGATACGTATGACCATTTTATATGTCCAATTGTTATGTAAAACATTACATTATATACATTATAATTGTTTTTGTAAGATATATATATATATATATAACACATTATAATTGCTCGTTAGTTCATTATTTATGAAATAGGGCCTCATTTTTTAGTTTCGCACAGGGCTCCGGATTTTGCCGGCCCGGCCCTGCTGGAAAACAAGCCGATGTTGGGGCTGTGGCCGGGAAGTTTTCTTCTTCTCCTATATAATGAATAAATAAAAAATTGTTGGGGGACTGGGCGGCTGATTGCTCGCTCGGAGTGGATATGGACGCATTGGTCGGGGTTTTGTTTCAGCATGGATAGCTGCTCACCGTTGGTTGATTGGTCGGTCCCATGAATCGATCCCCTATGATTGGTTAATTGTATCTTAATTTCTAGATTTACTATAAAATTTGTATCTTAATTTTCAGTAGCATAGTCCATAGTTTTTTCGCACTCGTTTGTCATGACATGTCTTTTTCGCACTCGTTTGAGCTGGGGCAAGCGCTGGTACTCTAGGGTAGCCCCAGTTTGAGGGGCCAGTCACCGATCCGTCATCGCAGGTGGCGGGCAGTCCTGGACCGGTGCGGTCGATGTGATGAAGCATCGAGTCGAGTGGACTTGTTTAGATTAGGGTATGGAAAGAAAATCACCATCCAGCAGCAGCGCTTTTTTTTTTTGATGCAGCTCTTTTATATTTTGAAATTGGTAGTAGGCCTTGTACAATGGGAGGTGTTTAGAGAGATGCTTAGAAACATAAATTGGATTTTTCTGAAGCACCGGTGCCTATTTCTACAGGAGAGACGCTTAGTTAAGCGTCTATCCTGTACAAATAAACACCGATGCTTAAGAAAAGTCTGGTTTATTTCTCTAAGCACCTTCCCTAAGCACCTCTCATTGTACAAGACCTTAGTAGCTACTAAGCGCACGGGTAGACCTGCGTGCGCGTATTCTTTGAAGCTTTGATGATTGAAGCAAGCACCTAGTGATGATGAGAAAAAAATTCCCTCAAAAAATGATGAGAAAAAAGGAGGAAAGTTAATTTTTGATTTCCGTCCTCTAATCTGTCACGCTACGCGTCCGCTGGCGGATAGCTAGAAAACATCTGCCGCTTTGCTGGCCGTTGGATGGACGCGGGAATGTCCATCCGATTAACCCGCCAACGCGATGATGTCCATCCTATTAACCCATTCACAAGCACCACCTCCCTTTTGCAACAAGGGCGGTGTTGCGGAACAGGTCCTGCAACAGGATGCTTGTTGCAAAATGTCCGAAGCGCTATTTACCTTTCTGATACACAGTTTGTGTTGCGGGTTTTTTTTTCAACTAAGGTCTTGTTTTAGATTTTTATTTATAACCGAGGTTTGTTGAAAAAACGGTCTTCATCCGTTTGTAACATATATTATGTTACAGGAGAAACTTCTGCAACATTAAAGTTGTTGTAGAAAAATTAGAGGGTCACAAGGAGTCACGGGCACATGTCACGTGGGGCACTTGTACGAGCGAACATGCGTTGTGTTGCAGAATTTGTTTTTGAACGTGCTACGCGTCAGCCGGCGAATTTTTTTAAAGGATCCGCCAGGTTGTGAGTCGTCAGATCCATTGTATCTCGTGGCTTAATGTTGTCCTCATTTCTAAAACAGAGGGTGTGTTGCAAGTTTCGTTTTGTAACACAAGTCACTACTACAAAAACAGCTATAGCCAATATAGACACTAATGGCGCACTGTACATGTGGTGCGCCATTACTAAATACTAATGGTGCACCATGTGTTGGTGTGTCATTAGTGTGCAAATACTAATGGTGCACCACATCCACGGTGCGCCATTAGTAAATTTTCGGAAATGTTAACGCCCACACGTGTGGGTGTTTGCATCTCAGCCACACGTGTGGGTCCGCGTTCGTTCGTGAGCGCACGAATCTTGGCATGTTTTTAGTGCCACGTAGGACTGGCCTGGTGTGTGGGCGTTCAGTCGGTCGCCCACACGGTCGTTTCACCACACAGGAGGGGCTGGTGTGTGGGCGTACAGCAGTTCGCCCACACGCCACTTTGCACGCACACACAAGGGCTAGTGTGTGGACATTTGTCATCTCGCCCACACGCTCGTCTCCTCTCCCACACTCAGGCTGCTAGTTGCCATGTGTTTTGCAGTGCACATGTCAACTGCCCCTGGCGTGCTTTATAAGCAGGTGGTAACTCTCTCTTTTTACCCGAGTTTGCCATGTGTTTTGCAGGGTACACGACAACTGCCTAGTGCGCACGTAAGCAGATGGCAACTCTCTTTTACCGAGTTGTCATATGTTTTTACATGGTACATGGCAACTGCCCTAACGTGCATGTACATGGCAACTGCCCTAACGTGCACGTAAGCAGATGACAACTCTTCCTTTTTACATGGCAACTGCCCTAGCATGCTTGTGAGCACATGTCAACTCACTCAACTGCCTAGCGTTAGTATGTGGCAACTCCTAAAGTTATGAAATCATGACAACTACATTAGATCAGACCATACATGGCAACTGCAGTTGAGCAATCATGGCAACTGCAGTTGTCCGACATGGCAACCGTAGTTCAGCGACATGGCAACTGCAGTTAAATGAACATGGACGAGGGTCTGAACCATGGCAACTGCGGGCGCGCGGTGACCGTCACGCGTGGCGTGCGGGACCAGGAGGTACGAGGCTTGACATACGGGCATGTGGGCGTTATCAACTTCGCCCACACGCACGCGTGTGAGAGGGATCGGGAGGGAAAAAAGAGGCATGTGGGCGGTAGTTGTTTTGTCCACACGTAAATGTGTGGGCTGTTCCTTTTATACACCACACAAAATGTGTGGGCGGACTCCCTAACGCCCACACGTGTGGCACTTATCGGCGTCCTAATTTTTTTTAATTTTTTCAAAACTACTAATGGCGCATCGTGGGAGTGTTGCGCCATTACTAGTTGGGATGGTGCGCCATTACTAGTTCAACTAGTAATGGCGCACCACTCCCACGATGCGCCATTAGTAATTATGTTTCAATAAAAAAAGATACGGGGCTTTTAAGATCTGGAGAGGCAAAAAAAATCTCAAAAACCTAACAGAAAAAAAGATACGGGGCTTTTAAGATCTGGAGAGGCAAAAAAATTCAAACTTACTAATGGCGCACCTGCCCATGGTGCGCCATTACTATCTTCCCGCCTTCAAAATTCAAAATAAGTCAAAAAAATAAAATAAAAAGTTATTAATGGCGCACCTGCCCATGGTGCGTCATTAGTATCTTCCCGCCTTCAAAATTCAAAATAAAAAAAATTTAGTAATGTCGCACCTGCCCGCGGTGCGCCATTACTATGTCGTATATATGGCTGGGCGTGGTCCTCTCCTCCTTACCTCTTTATTCTTCTCCTCCACTCCATCTCCTCCTCTTCTCCACTCCATCTTCCCTTCTCTCCTCCACCATACTACCCTCCTCCTCTCCGGCGACCTCCTCCTCCTCCTCTCCGGCGACCTCCTCCTACTCTCCGGCGACCTCCTCCTCCCTCCTCTCCTCCCCTCCTCTCCCCTCACGGTTTCTCCTCCCTTCTCTCCGGTGAGCTCCTCCTCCCTCCTCTCCGGTGAGCTCCTCCTCCCTCCTCTCCTCCCATCCCCTCATGGTTTCTCCTTCCTCCTTTCCGATGCTCCGGTGAACTCCTCTTCGGCGACCTCCTCCTCCTCTCTGGCGATGTAGGCGAGCGCCTCTACGGTGACCTCCTCCTCCTCCTCTCCGGCGAACTCCTCTCCGGCAAAAGAACACGGCAAAAGAACATAAAAGATCCAAAAACAGGAACAAAATTTGAAATAATATTGTGCCAAAAAACGAGCAAAAAAATCACGATCCAGATCCAAATTCAAAATTCAAAAATAGCAATGGCGCACGGTGGGGGTTAGACGGTGCGCCACTACTATTTTCACGCCTTCAAAATTCAAAAATAGTAATGGCGCACCGTGGCCTATACTAATGGCGCACCAGTGGCCTATACTAATGGTGCACCGTGGCCTGGTGCGCCATTAGTAAAAAATACTAGTGACGTGGTACTAGTGGCGCACCAGTAGTGCGCCATTAGTAGGCAAAACTGGTGCGCCACTAGTAGGCCTTTTCCTAGTAGTGAGTCTTGTTGCAAAAATATTTGAAACAAGGTTACTGTTGCAAAAGTATTTTTTGTAGCAGAGGTCTTGTGGTATTTTTATTTTTTTTGCAACAAAGGTCTTGTTACATATATTTTTGCAATACGCGTTTTGTTGCATAAATTTTTTTTACGTCTCCACTTTTTTGCAACACCAGTATTGTTGCGGAAGGTACTTTTGCAACACGGATGTTGTTGTAGAAAATTTACAGTAAAGATGTAGTCATGGGTCACGCATGGGACACATGTCACACGCTCAAGACGGTGGACGCGTGGTGTTGGATCAACCGGCTGTTCACAAGCTTTTCCCCTAATCTAAACAGAACTAGGTAATTGCCGGTGCGTTGCAACGGGACATATATATTTCGGTGATTTCACATCTTACATTCTTAAGAAGTTGATCCCTACTACACCCTATTCTCTCAACATGCAGCCTTCCACATCAACAGGGTGCCACATCAGCATTTTTATTTTTATTTCTTCTATTTGTTGTGCAGACCTATCGTCTTCGTTAGTCATGTCTTTTTTCCCAACCCATGCATGCACCGTTCCATGGCTTTGCCCCCGAAGAGTTCCCCATCCCGTGGATTCCTTTCATCTTCACGCAATCAACCATTGTGCCCTTCCGTTTCAATCTCCCACTCTTCCACGCTTAAAAGATTAACTGACGAAGTGACGAGGTAATTGACCAGCCGGCCGGTGGTTCAATACCCTTCCCACTTTCTCAGTCCCGGACTTTATAGCTCCAGGTCCCTCACGTCTTCCTCCACTTTCGAGACAGGCAGCAAATTCTACTCCTTCCGTCAGATGTCAATCCCTAGCTTTCTTTCATGTATACCTGCATCATTGTTGTGTGGTTGCAACGTCTCTGGACCTTGGTAGCTTAAGCTCACGTACATCCAGCGACCTTCAGTGGCAACTCCGCGGGTGCAGCTGCTGCCGGTGGTACCTTTACTCCCTGACAGCCCCAAAGGTCTGCCTGCATCCATTGGAAGAGTTCGTAATTCCTTTGTTTTCTTCATCGTCCATTAATCCATTATTAGTTGTTGGGAGTATGAAGACTTGCAAGCCCACGTGCTTGCTTTTGGTATTGATGACCATATTCTTCCGTTTCTCATACCTGGCAGCTAAGAGCACACCTTTTTTAGTTAATCATGTTGTTACCTCTCCCTTAGTACATTCTCCATGGATTTGAAACCGGTCTCTTCATAGTAGGTTGTTAGATATAGCAATATTTTGCTACCATAGTATTTTCATGTTCTTTTAGAAAAAACAAGCTTTCAGCTATTATGAATATCTTTCTCAAGTTCTTGCTGCACTGATGTACAATATTTTTCATGTGGAACTGAACCTTCCCCCATCATCATATCTCAAACAAATCATTAGAAAATTCTGCGGTAAAGCGCGGGGTATCTTCTAGTTAATCATGTTAATATGCCTTTAAAATTCTCATGCACATCCGACGGCAATTGCACTACATATCAATTAAAAATATTGCCCATTTATTGAGGATCAAGTTTGGTATGTGATCAAATCACTCATCAAAAAATATCTTGATACTCATTTAAAAAAAAATCTGAGGACCATGTTTATCTTGGTACTCATACTAAAATGGCTGTATGCATCCCTAGTTGGTGCAGAGGCCGGGTGTCAGGACCCCGACTTGATGTCACATCGATCTAGCCGGTAACACCTCATATCACTTTGCGGCCTCACGCACGGTATCCCCACGGGTGTCGCCTTACCTTTGCCCGGGACCGTTTGCGCCTTTTGGCTCACGTATATGATAGTGTCGCTAGCATCCATATGATAAGGAGCCCGGGCTGACATGACTAGTCGTAAACCCAAAGTGGCACAGACTTACAGGGACAGGCATCCATGACCCAGCTTCGAACGTGTCGGTCATCAGCAAGTGGGTCCGGGCTGTAGCACTGGGCTAGCAGGACTCCGGTAAACCGGGCTGTAGCGGGCTAACAGGACTCCGGTACTCAAAGCGTGACATTTCCCCGAAGGGACAGACACAGGAACGAAGAAGGACACATGCCGGCCAGCCTAAGTGTTCCGGAGCAGTAGCAAGCTACCATGGCTCAGTGGAAACACTAGGAGACATTTCCCGGTAAGAGAGGCTACTAAAGATAAACAACTAGATGGTCAGATCCCACACATACCAAGCATTTCAATAACATACACACAATATGCTCGATATGTGCAAATACAACATGGCATCACAACATGTCTCTACGACTCAAGTAATTATTAATCAATAGGCTCCGAGGAGCGAGATATTACAAACATGGGTCTCACGACCCAACAATCAGAGCATACAAGTCAAAGCACAAGCGGAAGCTATCATGTCTGAGTACAGACATCTATAAATGAAAAAGGCTGAGAAGCCTGACTATCTATCAGATCCTGCCGAGGGCACAAGATCGTAGCTGAGGTATCAAGCTAAACGTCGAAGTCCACGTGGAACTACTAGTGAGACTGAAGTCTCTCTGCAAAAACATAAAATAGGCAAACGTGAGTACAAATGTACCCAGCAAGACTTACATCAGAACTATCTACATATGCATCATTATCAACAAAGGGGATGGTAGGGTTTGACTGCAGCAAGCCAGCTTTGACTCGGTGGCTATCCTGAACTACGACTGCAAGTAACTCTTTTGAAGTGGCGCACACGAGTCCACATATTCACCAACCAATACACCACTATGGATCCGCTCCCGTCTCCCTACGAGAACGCCATCCATAGCACTCACGCTTATCTTGCGTATTTTAGAGTATCCACTTTCACTTGTCTATGAACTGTACAAGGGGTCCAAGTTTCCATATCCGAGGAATCCGGCTATTCGAATAGATGATGTTAACCCTGCAGGGGTGTACTTCTTCACACACGCTTTCGCCACTTACCGCCCTGTACACGTCATGTACCTCGGCAACCTTCAAGCGGAAGCCGGGCGAGGGAGTCGGCCACGACCTGACTAACCGAACAAGTCTCTAGTCCAGGTTTATCGCCTATTCGGGTTCCATCCGCAAGGAGATCCGGCCGGGGTGTCGCTCACGGCCCCAAACGATGTGAGCAGGGTTCCCAAGCCCACCAACCGGGTGCCACTTGGTACACCGTGCCACGGTGCCTAGTCTGTCCCAAGCCCACCTGTACCGGGTGCCACTTGGTAGACTACTAACACTACCTACAAACACCAGAAACTAGTTGCAACTCCTGGACAGAGATCATGTTGATTAATAAGTCGAGAGGGGCACTTAAGCGATTCCAATGTGTGGTAGTAGCTGGTCATGGATCACAAACACAGAACTCAGTTCCTAAGGACGGCTGCAATGAGACAACCCACCATGTACTCCTACATGGCCTCTCACCGCTACCTTTACCAAATCGTGTTCACACACTTAGCTCACACACATAGGGACATGTTCACACGCCTCTGATTCATCCCCGATGAATCAGACCTGACTCAACTCTAAGCAGTAGCAGGCATGACAAACAAACATGAATGAGTAGGCACATCAGGGCTCAAACAACTCCTACTCATGCTAGTGGGTTTCATCTATTTACTGTGGCAATGACAGGTCATGCAAAGGATAAAGGGGTTCAGCTACCGCAGCAAGTAACAGACGAATCGTTGTTGTCCTAATGCAGTAAAAGAGAGCAGGAGCGAGAGAGTGGGATTGTATCGGAATGAACAAGGGGGTTTTGCTTGCCTGGCACTTCTGAAGATAACATTGAGTCTTCATCAGTGTCAACGATCACATCATCGGTATCACGTCTATCGAGAGGGGACAAATACCGGCAACACAGAAGAAACACAATCAATGCAATGCACAATATGATGCATGCTCATGACATGGCAATATGAATGTGTTTTGAGCTAATGCAACTAGCAACAGATTAAATGAAGTTGGTTTGAATACAAGATTCAAATTCAAACTCCATATGTGATTATTTAAATGCCCTTTACTTCATTTGCCCTAAACAGTAGTGATAAGTTGTTCTAACATGCATGAAAATGGTACAGATGGATTCCTTGAATTTTTCTGATAATTTTTCATATATAAATTATTAATTTGGAGTTACGGTTAATTTTCTATGATTTATTGAAGTTTTAGGCATTTTCTGGAATTTCTGAATTAAATTAAATCCAGAAAATAATTGGCGTCAGCACGTCACATGTGACTCAGCAGGTCAACGGGCGCCTCCAGGTCAAACCTGACGTGGGGTCCACACGTCAGTGACACAGGGGCTAATCCCGCGTTGACCCGGGCTTTGACCCGCTACGGGGCCCACTGTCAGTGGCTGTGGGGGTGTTTAGGCGTCATTAGTGCTAATTAGGCGTGCCACGTCGGCAGTCGCCGGAGTTCGGCCGGCGACGACCAAAACTGCGGCGGGAGCTCGCCGGAGTGGCGCTGCGAGCGGTTTTGGGCCAAGCCAAGGGCACCAGAGGGTTGCCCTTGCTTGCGCGCATCCAAAGGAGGCATGCGGGAGGCGCGGGGTGGCGGAGCTGCCGGCGGCGAGCTCCTTTGCGGCTGCCGGAGTTCGGGCAATCTCGGGGTCGGGGTTAGGGAGCACGGCAGGAGGAGCTGGGGCGTGCTACGGACTCCTGAGATCACGGTGAGCACGTCAGTGGGCTCGGATACGAGCTGGGGTGGCTGTGGCCACGGCCACGCCATGGCCGGCGGCGAGAGATTCTCGGGCAAAGTGGTGGGGCTAGCTAGAGAGGGAGGTGGGGCACGGGGAGAGGGGGAATCGAGTCGAGGGCTCACCGCGGTTCTTCTGGTGCTGCTGGCGAGGCAGGGGAGGCACGGGGTCCGGCGAATCGACGGAGGGGAGCTTCGGTGGCCGGCGACGGAACGGCGATGGTGACGGCGTTGCAGGGCTTCCGGAGGGCCGTGGTTCGGTGGGGAGGAAGGAGGGGGTCGAGGCGGATCTCCTGGGTGCATCGGCAAGGCTAGGGGTGCACGGTGGCTGCGGCAATCGGCGTCGGTGGCGGCGGCTCCGTTCGGGCCCGAGGTGCGGAGCGAGAGGAGAGCAGGAGAAGGGGATGAGTGAGGGGGTCCAGGGGTTCGAGGCGGCGCCGAAGAGAAGGCCCGAGGCGTCGCGGTGGCGAGGGACGCAGGCAGGCAGGGAGGTGGCGTGGCGCCACGGCGCGCGCCGTGCGCTGTCTCCCTCCTCTGCCTACTGGCAGAGGTAGAGGACGACTGGCACCAGGCCAGTGGGCTGGGCTGTCCACTGGGCCAGCCAGGTAAGGGCCCAGGTAAGACTCTCTCTCCTTTTCTAATTATTTCAGTTTTTCTATTTTGCAGGTTTGTTTTGAATTTGGTTTTGAAACCAATTCAATTTATTTTGCTTCTGACAATATTTTTAGGAGCTAAAAGAATTAAAACAATGCTCCACAAAAATATTTCAGAATTATTGGACCTATATTTATTTAACAGTAGATATAAGTCCAATTCAAATAGCTATGATTTAAATTCAAAGTCCCAAAAATAAATCCTTAAAAATGTTCAATATTTTGGTTGGGACCAGAACCCTTACCAAAAATTATCAAACATTTAAGAGGAGCCTTTTGGAGCAATGAATAAGATTTCTAGGGTTTTTGCCCCTCTTTTATTTAGGGTTTTGAGGCTTCCAATAACCCTCAATTCAAGTTTCAAAAATATAGACATGATGCACACATGAAGCTAACCTAGAGCAAAGCCTGAAGCTAGGGATGTGACAACTCACCCCCACTAAACAAGAATCTTGTCTCGAGATTCAAGCGTAGGGTAAGGTGAAAGGGGAACGCAAACTAGCACAATCTTCACGATCCAGGTTGCACTTCAAATGAACGTTGATTTGAACACCATCTTTGTCTTGTCGTCTTGCTCTGAGAACTTCAGCTAATCATGACAAGAAGAGGAAAGGAAAACTCTAAAAGGATCGGTCTTCTCGAAGGTCGAACAACTCAGGACTAACTCACGGAATGAGACTTAGAACCATCTCTCGGGTTGAGACACGAGATACACATCAAGAGGGGTGGAAAGAAACGGATGACGAAGGTTCACTAGGTAGACAATAATTCCACACTTAAGAAGGTGGTAATCGATTGTTAACGTAGCGAGGAGTTGAATTGCCATGATACCACGACGAAACATCCTGGAGGAGGGTGATCGTAGGGTATTATCTTAAGTGGCAAAAAGAATTACCTTTGATTCAAAGATCATTGAAACTCTTCATACCAGCATAAGACAATTCTCGAGCGATCGTTTGGAGGGGGTCAGTAGAATGGCATACTCGGACTTGGATGATGTGGATTACCTTGTTGAAGACAACGTAATGGATGAATTTCTTATCACCGGAGATGGAAGAGACCCATGGTAGAATGGCACATTGGCGGTGCAAGCTAGGAACAAAATGCAAATGCTGGGAATGATTCTGGTAACTGGGGAAAAACCCAACAACAGAGAGTGAATTCACTGTTTGAAAGGTTCATAGCATTGCCGAGGAAACTGAGAGCAATCCCAGTTAGTGCCGATGATAACACGTAGCGCTTGTGCGTGCTCTCAAGAACTTGAGCATTTCCATATTCATCAAGGTTTTACCAACATCCGTGTCAAGGGATCCTGGTAACACAACTTACTACCATGATGAATGGTGATGGAGGATGCAGATGCAAAGGAAGATAACACCTTCTCAGATTTCACCTTAGCGAGGCCAAGGAAACAAAATCTGGATGATCGACCGAGAGACATTTAGCACTCCGCTTCTAATGTTCTCCTTGATGTGCTAGTGTAATCCCATCATAGATATGGTTTGATATCTAGAACATCAAGTAAAAGGTCGGACTTCGGGAGCAATAGAATCCATAAGGAACAACTAGGGAGTAAATCCTACGAAATCCTTATGGGGAGGTGGCCAACTTCCTCAAACAAGATACTACAATAATAGGTCTTCCGGCTGGGTGTGTTGGCCACGACATCCACTTTACCGGTTATCGAGGGACCAATATTATAGTTCTTGGGAAATGTTCCAACCATCATATCTGCCTGAGATTCAGATCTGGTTGGTGTCAGGATATTCCAGACTCATCGAGTCTAGGAAGAAAAATGAAAGTTTGCAACACAAATCGACGAGATGACGTTGCGAGATTCTCAGGAAATGAACTACGATAGCAAGCTCCAAAACATGAGCTGGTTCTGCTACAAACATGTGAACACGTTGTTCCAGACAAGCATGCCCACATGGTAGTCTTACAATAAAACACTACCGAGTTCTGGTTGGGAAGCCATCAGCGAGGATATCGAAGTTCTTTCATAAGTCCGGATTAGCTCTTATGAAGATACTCCTTCTCCTTGAACAAATCAGTCAGTGGCTTGGTGTGCTAGGATACACATATGGAATGAAGATGATCAGTCTATCAAACCACAGAATTCTTCGCACGTGCATGACTGACTTGGGATGATTCCAGAGGAGGCAAAAACATGACTTTCTCGAATTCACGACGGCAACTTACATCAAAATGCACGTGAATCAAAGGAAGTCACTCCTTTCATCAAACAAGTACTTCATGAGCTAGCATGAAGAAATGCTTTCAAAAGTTTCCAACACTAACTTAATGTTCAACAACATCATGGAGGAGATAAGGATGTTGTCAATGGGCTCAACAACAACTCATCGGAATTTCCATATCACTGGACTTCCACCATCGTGTGAACACGGTGATAGCATTGGTCAGACCCAAAAGATATAATGGTGTATGCTCGAGGGATCAACCACGAGGAAGACAACATTACGAACATCGTTGGTTCTGACTTGATTTGACGATAGCCCACACTCAAATCAAAGGATTGATAAGACAATAGGTCCAGCAACTGATCACAGGGACCAATCGATGAAGATATCATCTTTCTTCAACACACACTACACAAGAATATCCCTTTGGAACGAACTAAGTCAGGCAAGCTTTTATCTTCCAACTCTCCAAGTTGTTGTCTAGCTTAACCAACTAGCTCAGGGATATCTAACACCGATTCTTGGAGAGAAGGTGGTTCACAAGAAACCAACTTGATCACGAGCTCAACATAGCGGTCAGGTGACAACCTGGTGATACTTCCGAGAAGACATTCAGAAAATCACGAACCACCGATATGTTACTAAGCTCGAGAACAATCTTGCTTTTCAGGGCAAGATGATATGATCAAATGAGCGAGGACTTGACAAAATCCTAACTCATCAATCAAAGAGTGCACCAGGAAATAAGGACTAGGTAGCACGATCAGTCTTAGAGGGATGATTCAAAACCGACACACTAAGAATGAAATTATTGTCCTTTAACTACCCAGCAACGAGGTTGCTAGGCGTATTGATTTCACACATCACAATTCATTTGTCGGTATTCCGGTTGCATCAACACGAAGACCGAGGAATGACTAATGACGACAAGAAGTATCACTGTACCAAGAGTTCATAGGATGGTGTGCAATTCCTATAACAATCCCGATTTAAAGATGGTAATACTCCAAGGTAGAACAGAGCAAAAGCTGGATTGGCATTTTGATCTGCGGAGCACAACTTCTTTGACCCAATCCTGGATATGGGAGAGGTACTGGAGTTTGTTTCTCCTAGTCGTTCTGCGATAGAATGGCTTGACGGACCACAAGAGTAATAGGCATCGATAAACGGACGCACGCATACTCTTGACTATCAATTGATAGACGAGGGTCAGAATGCAACTAAAGAGAGACAACTCAAAGGAACTTATGATTTTCTGAGTTGTGGATGCATGGTTTAGCATGTCGAACGAATTCCACATGTTTCTTCCGGATAACCCATGCAGAAAAGTAGAACTGGCAGAGTTACAATGTAGAATCGAGAACCCATCGAGAGCACTCTGATTGTGATCTTTCGATCAGCGAGGAACATCTGCCATAAGCGGTTCATAGTATTTGGAAGAAAGGAATACCACGAACATCGAGGACTAATGCAAAGGTTACTAATATCCTAAAGGAACTAGCAAACACTATCAACATGAAGTAAGTAGGGTGAATCTCGGGTTCAAAACCCAGGAATAGAATACCTACTACTAAGTAGCATCACGGGATGCTTTCGAGAATGATGGCCAGAATCATCACACTGGGAACACAAATCATGGCTAAATTACTAGATGATCCCCTAAGACACCTAGGGTCATAATAATAACTCCAACATAATGTCGAGGCAATAGAATACCTCAACTCAACAATTAGTGTGATTGAGCTGGCATAAAGGAACATCGAAACCAGAGGGAAAGGATTTGCAAATGCATCAGACTATTTAGAAACCTGGAATGACTCGGACAGCATAACGGCTGTAAATGCTCAGAAAAGATTTGAGACATTCACAAAAATGGTGGCATAACCACTCAGAAGCACAATATCAAGGTTTCGAGATCAACAATTAACATACGGAAGTAGTAGGAACTGAACTGAGCTTAATCCAACAATCTTATAAGTCTACGGATTAGTAACACGTGATCCTGATAGAAAGAAGAGATAGCCTAGTTCTTAATCCCCGTAGAAGAGAAGATGATGACTCAGATCAGAAGGCATAAGGTATAAGGAGTAAAAAGAGCCTTACGTTCCATCCCACAATCAATTCCCTTATATAACTAAAGAATTTCTAGACTCAACTTCGACCAGTTTGGCTTGGTAATCCTACAGGCAGTCAAGCTCTGATACCAACGCTGTCAGGACCCCGACTCAATGCCACATCGATCTAGCATGTAACACCTCATATCACTTTGCGGCCTCACGCACGGTATTCCCACGGGTGTCGCCTTACCTTTGCCCGGGACCGTTTGCGCCTTTTGGCACACGTATATGACAGTGTCGCTAGCATCCATATGATAAGGAGCCCGGGCTGACATGGCTAGTCGTAAACCCAAAGTGGCACAGACTTACAGGGACAGGCATCCATGACCCAGCATCGAACGTGTCGGTCATCAGCAAGTGGGTCCGGGCTGTAGCACTGGGCTAGCAGGACTCCGGTAAACCGGGCTGTAGCGGGCTAACAGGACTCCGGTACTCAAAGCGTGACATTTCCCCGAAGGGACAGACACAGGAACGAAGAAGGACACATGCCGGCCAGCCTAAGTGTTCCGGAGCAGTAGCAAGCTACCATGGCTCAGTGGAAACACTAGGAGACATTTCCCGGTAAGAGAGGCTACTAAAGATAAACAACTAGATGGTCAGATCCCACACATACCAAGCATTTCAATAACATACACACAATATGCTCGATATGTGCAAATACAACATGGCATCACAACATGACTCTACGACTCAAGTAATTATTCAATAGGCTCCGAGGAGCGAGATATTACAAACATGGGTCTCACGACCCAACAATCAGAGCATACAAGTCAAAGCACAAGCGGAAGCTATCATGTCTGAGTACAGACATCTATAAATGAAAAAGGCTGAGAAGCCTGACTATCTATCAGATCCTGCCGAGGGCACAAGATCGTAGCTGAGGTATCAAGCTAAACGTCGAAGTCCACGTGGAACTACTAGTGAGACTGAAGTCTCTCTGCAAAAACATAAAATAGGCAAACGTGAGTACAAATGTACCCAGCAAGACTTACATCAGAACTATCTACATATGCATCATTATCAACAAAGGGGATGGTAGGGTTTGACTGCAGCAAGCCAGCTTTGACTCGGTGGCTATCCTGAACTACGACTGCAAGTAACTCTTTTGAGGTGGCGCACACGAGTCCACATATTCACCAACCAATACACCACTATGGATCCGCTCCCGTCTCCCTACGAGAACGCCATCCATAGCACTCACGCTTATCTTGCGCATTTTAGAGTATCCACTTTCACTTGTCTATGAACTGTACAAGGGGTCCAAGTTTCCATATCCGAGGAATCCGGCTATTCGAATAGATGATGTTAACCCTGCAGGGGTGTACTTCTTCACACACGCTTTCGCCACTTACCGCCCTGTACACGTCATGTACCTCGGCAACCTTCAAGCGGAAGCCGGGCGAGGGAGTCGGCCACGACCTGACTAACCGAACAAGTCTCTAGTCCAGGTTTATCGCCTATTCGGGTTCCATCCGCAAGGAGATCCGGCCGGGGTGTCGCTCACGGCCCCAAACGATGTGAGCAGGGTTCCCAAGCCCACCAACCGGGTGCCACTTGGTACACCGTGCCACTGTGCCTAGTCTGTCCCAAGCCCACCTGTACCGGGTGCCACTTGGTAGACTACTAACACTACCTACAAACACCAGAAACTAGTTGCAACTCCTGGACAGAGATCATGTTGATTAATAAGTCGAGAGGGGCACTTAAGCATTCCAATGTGTGGTAGTAGCTGGTCATGGATCACAAACACAGAACTCAGTTCCTGAGGACGGCTGCAATGAGACAACCCACCATGTACTCCTACATGGCCTCTCACCGCTACCTTTACCAAATCGTGTTCACACACTTAGCTCACACACAGTAGGACATGTTCACACGCCTCTGATTCATCCCCGATGAATCAGACCTGACTCAACTCTAAGCAGTAGCAGGCATGACAAACAAGCATGAATGAGTAGGCACATCAGGGCTCAAACAACTCCTACTCATGCTAGTGGGTTTCATCTATTTACTGTGGCAATGACAGGTCATGCAAAGGATAAAGGGGTTCAGCTACCGCAGCAAGTAACAAATATGTCGTTGTTGTCCTAATGCAGTAAAAGAGAGCAGGAGCGAGAGAGTGGGATTTTATCGGAATGAACAAGGGGGTTTTGCTTGCCTGGCACTTCTGAAGATAACATTGAGTCTTCATCAGTGTCAACGATCACATCATCGGTATCACGTCTATCGAGAGGGGACAAATACCGGCAACACAGAAAGGAACACAATCAATGCAATGCACAATATGATGCATGATCATGACATGGCAAAATGAATGTGTTTTGAGCTAATGCAACTAGCAACAGATTAAATGAAGTTGGTTTGAATACAAGATTCAAATTCAAACTCCATATGTGATTATTTAAATGCCATTTACTTCATTTGCCCTAAACAGTAGTGATAAGTTGTTCTAACATGCATGAAAATGGTACAGATGGATTCCTTGAATTTTTCTGATAATTTTTCATATATAAATTATTTAATTTGGAGTTACGGTTAATTTTCTATGATTTATTGAAGTTTTAGGCATTTTCTGGAATTTCCTGAATTAAATTAAATCCAGAAAATACTTATTGCGTCAGCCCCACGTCACAGTGACGTCAGCAGGGTCAACTGGGCGGCTCCAGGTCAAACCTGACGTGTGGGGTCCACACGTCAGTGACACAGGGGCTAATCCCGCGTTGACCCGGGCTTTGACCCGCTACGGGGCCCACTGTCAGTGGCTGTGGGGGGGTGTTTAGGCGTCATTAGTGCTAATTAGGCGTGCCACGTCGGCAGTCGCCGGAGTTCGGCCGGCGACGACCAAAACTGCGGCGGGAGCTCGCCGGAGTGGCGCTGCGAGCGGTTTTGGGCCAAGCCAAGGGCACCAGAGGGTTGCCCTTGCTTGCGCGCATCCAAAGGAGGCATGCGGGAGGCGCGGGGTGGCCGGAGCTGCCGGCGGCGAGCTCCTTTGCGGCTGCCGGAGTTCGGGCAATCTCGGGGTCGGGGTTAGGGAGCACGGCAGGAGGAGCTGGGGCGTGCTACGGACTCCTGAGATCACGGTGAGCACGTCAGTGGGCTCGGATACGAGCTGGGGTGGCTGTGGCCACGGCCACGCCATGGCCGGCGGCGAGAGATTCTCGGGCAAAGTGGTGGGGCTAGCTAGAGAGGGAGGTGGGGCACGGGGAGAGGGGGAATCGAGTCGAGGGCTCACCGCGGTTCTTCTGGTGCTGCTGGCGAGGCAGGGGAGGCACGGGGTCCGGCGAATCGACGGAGGGGAGCTTCGGTGGCCGGCGACGGAACGGCGATGGTGACGGCGTTGCAGGGCTTCCGGAGGGCCGTGGGTCGGTGGGGAGGAAGGAGGGGGTCGAGGCGGATCTCCTGGGTGCATCGGCAAGGCTAGGGGTGCACGGTGGCCGCGGCAATCGGCGTCGGTGGCGGTGGCTCCGTTCGGGCCCGAGGTGCGGAGCGAGAGGGAGAGCAAGAGAAGGGGATGAGTGAGGGGGTCCAGGGGTTCGAGGCGGCGCCGAAGAGAAGGCCCGAGGCGTCGCGGTGGCGAGGGACGCAGGCAGGCAGGGAGGTGGCGTGGCGCCACGGCGCGCGCGTGCGCTGTCTCCCTCCTCTGCCTACTGGCAGAGGTAGAGGACGACTGGCACCAGGCCAGTGGGCTGGGCTGTCCACTGGGCCAGCCAGGTAAGGGCCCAGGTAAGACTCTCTCTCCTTTTTCTAATTATTTCAGTTTTTTTTCTATTTTGCAGGTTTTGTTTTGAATTTGGTTTTGAAACCAATTCAATTTATTTTGCTTCTGACAATTTTTTTTAGGAGCTAAAAAAATTAAAACAATGCTCCACAAAAATATTTCAGAATTATTGGACCTATATTTATTTAACAGTAGATATAAGTCCAATTCAAATAGCTATGATTTAAATTCAAAGTCCCAAAAATAAATCCTTAAAAATGTTCAATATTTTGGTTGGGACCAGAACCCTTACCAAAAATTATCAAACATTTAAGAAGGAGCCTTTTGGAGCAATGAATAAGATTTCTAGGGTTTTTGCCCCTCTTTTATTTAGGGTTTTGAGGCTTCCAATATTCCTCAATTCAAGTTTCAAAAATATAGACATGATGCACACATGAAGCTAACCTAGAGCAATGCCTGAAGCTAGGGATGTGACAACTCACCCCCACTAAACAAGAATCTCGTCTCGAGATTCAAGCGTAGGGTAAGGTGAAAGGGGAACGCAAACTAGCACAATCTTCACGATCCAGGTTGCACTTCAAATGAACGTTGATTTGAACACCATCTTTGTCTTGTCGTCTTGCTCTGAGAACTTCAGCTAATCATGACAAGAAGAGGAAAGGAAAACTCTAAAAGGATCGGTCTTC
The DNA here is from genome assembly GCF_018294505.1 of Triticum aestivum. Taxonomy (NCBI): domain Eukaryota; kingdom Viridiplantae; phylum Streptophyta; class Magnoliopsida; order Poales; family Poaceae; genus Triticum; species Triticum aestivum. The sequence goes on along the minus strand of NC_057797.1, from coordinate 32,956,287 downwards.
TCGAAGGTCGAACAACTCAGGACTAACTCACGGAATGAGACTTAGAACCATCTCTCGGGTTGAGACACGAGATACACATCAAGAGGGGTGGAAAGAAACGGATGACGAAGGTTCACTAGGTAGACAATAATTCCACACTTAAGAAGGTGGTAATCGATTGTTAACGTAGCGAGGAGTTGAATTGCCATGATACCACGACGAAACATCCTGGAGGAGGGTGATCGTAGGGTATTATCTTAAGTGGCAAAAAGAATTACCTTTGATTCAAAGATCATTGAAACTCTTCATACCAGCATAAGACAATTCTCGAGCGATCGTTTGGAGGGGGTCAGTAGAATGGCATACTCGGACTTGGATGATGTGGATTACCTTGTTGAAGACAACGTAATGGATGAATTTTCTTATCACCGGAGATGGAAGAGACCCATGGTAGAATGGCACATTGGCGGTGCAAGCTAGGAACAAAATGCAAATGCTGGGAATGATTCTGGTAACTGGGGAAAAACCCAACAACAGAGAGTGAATTCACTGTTTGAAAAGATCATAGCATTGCCGAGGAAACTGAGAGCAAACCCAGTTAGTGCCGATGATAACACCTAGCGCTTGTGCGTGCTCTCAAGAACTTGAGCATTTCCATATTCATCAAGGTTTTACCAACATCCGTGTCAAGAATCCTGGCAACACAACATACCACCATGATGAACAACGATGGACGATGCAGATGCATAGGAAGATAACATCAACTCAGATTTCACCCTAGCGAGGCCAAGGAAACAAAATCTGGATGATCGACCGAGAGACATTTAGCACTCCGCTTCTAATGTTCTCCTTGACGTGCTAGTGTAACCCATTCTAGATATGGTTTGCTAACTAGAACATCAAGTAAAGGTCGGACTTCGGGAGCAATAGAATCCATAAGGAACAGTTACGGAGGTAAATCCTACGAAATCCTTATGGGGAGGTGGCCAACTTCCTCAAACAAGATACTACAATAATAGGTCTTCCGGCTGGGTGTGTTGGCCACGACATCCACCTTACCGGTTATCGAGGGACCAATATTATAGTTCTTGGGAAATGTTCCAACCATCATATCTGCCTGAGACTCAGATCTGGTTGGTGTCAGGATATTCCAGACTCATCGAGTCTAGGAAGAAAAATGAAAGTTTGCAACACAAATCGACGAGATGACGTTGCGAGATTCTCAGGAAATGAACTACGATAGCAAGCTCCAAATCATGAGCTGGTTCTGCTACAAACATGTGAACACGTTGTTCCAGAAAAGCATGCCCACATGGTAGTCTTACAATAAAACACTACCGAGTTCTGGTTGGGAGCCATCATCGAGGATACCGAAGTTCTTTCATAAGTCCGGATTAGCTCTTATGAAGATACTCCTTCTCCTTGAACAAATCAGTCGGTGGCTTGATGTGCTAGGATACACATATGGAATGAAGATGATCAGTCTATCAAACCACAGAATACTTCGCACGTGCATAACTGACTTGGGATGGTTCCAGAGGAGGCAAAAACATGCTTTCTCGAATTCACGTCGGCAACTTACATCAAATGCACGTGAATCAAAGGAAGTCACTTCTTTTATCCAAACATATACTTCATGAACGGGGCATGAAGAAAATGCTTTCAAAAGTTTCCAACACTAACTTAATGTTCAACAACATCATGGAGGAGATAAGAATGTTGTCAATGGGCTCAACAACAACTCATCGGAATTTCCATATCACTGGACTTCCACCATCGTGTGAACACGGTGATAGCATTGGTCAGCCCCAAAAGATATAATGGTGTATGCTCGAGGGATCAACCACGAGTAAGACAACATTACGAACATCGTTGGTTCTGACTTGATTTGACGATAGCCCACACTCAAATCAAAGGATTGATAAGACAATAGGTCCAGCAACTGATCACAGGGACCAATCGATGAAGATATCATCTTTCTTCAACACACACTACACAAGAATATCCCTTTGGAACGAACTAAGTCAGGCAAGCTTTTATCTTCCAACCCTCCAAGTTGTTGTTTAGCTTAACCAACTAGCTCAGGGATATCTAACACCGATTCTTGGAGAGAAGGTGGTTCACAAGAAACCAACTTGATCACGAGCTCAACATAGCGGTCAGGTGACAACCTGGTGATACTTCCGAGAAGACATTCAGAAAATCACGAACCACCGATATGTTACTAAGCTCGAGAACAATCTTGCTTTTCAGGGCAAGATGATATGATCAAATGAGCGAGGACTTGACAAAATCCTAACTCATCAATCAAAGAGTGCACCAGGAAATAAGGACTAGGTAGCACGATCAGTCTTAGAGGGATGATTCAAAAACCGACACACTAAGAATGAAATTATTGTCCTTTAACTACCCAAGCAACGAGGTTGCTAGGCGTATTGATTTCACACATCACAATTCATTTGTCGGTATTCCGGTTGCATCAACACGAAGACCGAGGAATGACTAATGACGACAAGAAGTATCACTGTACCAAGAGTTCATAGGATGGTGTGCAATTCCTATAACAATCCCGATTTAAAGATGGTAATACTCCAAGGTAGAACAGAGCAAAAGCTGGATTGGCATTTTGATCTGCGGAGCACAACTTCTTTGACCCAATCCTGGATATGGGAGAGGTACTGGAGTTTGTTTCTCCTAGTCGTTCTGCGATAGAATGGCTTGACGGACCACAAGAGTAATAGGCATCGATAAACGGACGCACGCATACTCTTGACTATCAATTGATAGACGAGGGTCAGAATGCAACTAAAGAGAGACAACTCAAAGGAACTTATGATTTTCTGAGTTGTGGATGCATGGTTTAGCATGTCGAACGAATTCCACATGTTTCTTCCGGATAACCCATGCAGAAAAGTAGAACTGGCAGAGTTACAATGTAGAATCGAGAACCCATCGAGAGCACTCTGATTGTGATCTTTCGATCAGTGAGGAACATCTGCCATAAGCGGTTCATAGTATTTGGAAGAAAGGAATACCACGAACAAAGAGGACTAATGCAAAGGTTACTAATATCCTAAAGGAACTAGCAAACACTATCAACATGAAATAAGTAGAGTGAATCTCGGGTTCAAAAACCCAGGGATAGAATACCTACTACTAAGTAGCATCACGGGATGCTTTCGAGAATGATGGCCAGAATCATCACACTGGGAACACAAATCATGGCTAAATTACTAGATGAACCCCTAAGACACCTAGGGTCATAGTAGTAACTCCAACATAATGTCAAGGCAATAGAATACCTCAACTCAACAATTAGTGTGATTGAGCTGGCATAAAGGAACATCGAAACCAGAGGGAAAGGATTTGCAAATGCATCAGACTATTTAGAAACCTGGAATGACTCGGACAGCATAACGGCTGTAAATGCTCAGAAAAGATTTGAGACATTCACAAAAATGGTGGCATAACCACTCAGAAGCACAATATCAAGGTTTCGAGATCAACAATTAACATACGGAAGTAGTAGGAACTGAACTGAGCTTAAATCCAACAATCTTATAAGTCTACGGATTAGTAACACGTGATCCTGATAGGAAAGAAGAGATAGCCTAGTTCTTAATCCCCGTAGAAGAGAAGATGATGACTCAGATCAGAAGGCCATGAGGTATAAGGAGTAAAAAGAGCCTTACGTTCCATCCCACAATCAATTCCCTTATATAACTAAAGAATTTCTAGACTCAACTTCGACCAGTTTGGCTTGGTAATCCTACAGGCAGTCAAGCTCTGATACCAACGCTGTCAGGACCCCGACTCGATGTCACATCGATCTAGCCGGTAACACCTCATATCACTTTGCGGCCTCACGCACGGTATCCCCACGGGTGTCGCCTTACCTTTGCCCGGGACCGTTTGCGCCTTTTGGCTCACGTATATGATAGTGTCGCTAGCATCCATATGATAAGGAGCCCGGGCTGACATGACTAGTCGTAAACCCAAAGTGGCACAGACTTACAGGGACAGGCATCCATGACCCAGCTTCGAACGTGTCGGTCATCAGCAAGTGGGTCCGGGCTGTAGCACTGGGCTAGCAGGACTCCGGTAAACCGGGCTGTAGCGGGCTAACAGGACTCCGGTACTCAAAGCGTGACATTTCCCCGAAGGGACAGACACAGGAACGAAGAAGGACACATGCCGGCCAGCCTAAGTGTTCCGGAGCAGTAGCAAGCTACCATGGCTCAGTGGAAACACTAGGAGACATTTCCCGGTAAGAGAGGCTACTAAAGATAAACAACTAGATGGTCAGATCCCACACATACCAAGCATTTCAATAACATACACACAATATGCTCGATATGTGCAAATACAACATGGCATCACAACATGTCTCTACGACTCAAGTAATTATTAATCAATAGGCTCCGAGGAGCGAGATATTACAAACATGGGTCTCACGACCCAACAATCAGAGCATACAAGTCAAAGCACAAGCGGAAGCTATCATGTCTGAGTACAGACATCTATAAATGAAAAAGGCTGAGAAGCCTGACTATCTATCAGATCCTGCCGAGGGCACAAGATCGTAGCTGAGGTATCAAGCTAAACGTCGAAGTCCACGTGGAACTACTAGTGAGACTGAAGTCTCTCTGCAAAAACATAAAATAGGCAAACGTGAGTACAAATGTACCCAGCAAGACTTACATCAGAACTATCTACATATGCATCATTATCAACAAAGGGGATGGTAGGGTTTGACTGCAGCAAGCCAGCTTTGACTCGGTGGCTATCCTGAACTACGACTGCAAGTAACTCTTTTGAAGTGGCGCACACGAGTCCACATATTCACCAACCAATACACCACTATGGATCCGCTCCCGTCTCCCTACGAGAACGCCATCCATAGCACTCACGCTTATCTTGCGTATTTTAGAGTATCCACTTTCACTTGTCTATGAACTGTACAAGGGGTCCAAGTTTCCATATCCGAGGAATCCGGCTATTCGAATAGATGATGTTAACCCTGCAGGGGTGTACTTCTTCACACACGCTTTCGCCACTTACCGCCCTGTACACGTCATGTACCTCGGCAACCTTCAAGCGGAAGCCGGGCGAGGGAGTCGGCCACGACCTGACTAACCGAACAAGTCTCTAGTCCAGGTTTATCGCCTATTCGGGTTCCATCCGCAAGGAGATCCGGCCGGGGTGTCGCTCACGGCCCCAAACGATGTGAGCAGGGTTCCCAAGCCCACCAACCGGGTGCCACTTGGTACACCGTGCCACGGTGCCTAGTCTGTCCCAAGCCCACCTGTACCGGGTGCCACTTGGTAGACTACTAACACTACCTACAAACACCAGAAACTAGTTGCAACTCCTGGACAGAGATCATGTTGATTAATAAGTCGAGAGGGGCACTTAAGCATTCCAATGTGTGGTAGTAGCTGGTCATGGATCACAAACACAGAACTCAGTTCCTGAGGACGGCTGCAATGAGACAACCCACCATGTACTCCTACATGGCCTCTCACCGCTACCTTTACCAAATCGTGTTCACACACTTAGCTCACACACATAGGGACATGTTCACACGCCTCTGATTCATCCCCGATGAATCAGACCTGACTCAACTCTAAGCAGTAGCAGGCATGACAAACAAGCATGAATGAGTAGGCACATCAGGGCTCAAACAACTCCTACTCATGCTAGTGGGTTTCATCTATTTACTGTGGCAATGACAGGTCATGCAAAGGATAAAGGGGTTCAGCTACCGCAGCAAGTAACAGATGAATCGTTGTTGTCCTAATGCAGTAAAAGAGAGCAGGAGCGAGAGAGTGGGATTGTATCGGAATGAACAAGGGGGTTTTGCTTGCCTGGCACTTCTGAAGATAACATTGAGTCTTCATCAGTGTCAACGATCACATCATCGGTATCACGTCTATCGAGAGGGGACAAATACCGGCAACACAGAAGAAACACAATCAATGCAATGCACAATATGATGCATGCTCATGACATGGCAATATGAATGTGTTTTGAGCTAATGCAACTAGCAACAGATTAAATGAAGTTGGTTTGAATATAAACTTCAAATTCAAACTCCATATGTGATTATTTAAATGCCATTCACTTCATTTGCCCTAAACAGTAGTGATAAGTTGTTCTAACATGCATGAAAATGGTACAGATGGATTCCTTGAATTTTTCTGATAATTTTTCATATATAAATTATTTAATTTGGAGTTACGGTTAATTTTCTATGATTTATTGAAGTTTTAGGCATTTTCTGGAATTTCAGAATTAAATTAAATCCAGAAAATACTTATTGCGTCAGCCCCACGTCACAGTGACGTCAGCAGGGTCAACTGGGCGCCTCCAGGTCAAACCTGACCTGTGGGACCCATATGTCAGTGACACAGGGGCTAATCCCGCGTTGACCCGGGCTTTGACCCGCTACGGGGCCCACTGTCAGTGGCTGTGGGGGGCTGTTTAGGCGTCATTAGTGCTAATTAGGCGTGCCACGTCGGCAGTCGCCGGAGTTCGGCCGGCGACGACCAAAACTGCGGCGGGAGCTCGCCGGAGTGGCGCTGCGAGCGGTTTTGGGCCAAGCCAAGGGCACCAGAGGGTTGCCCTTGCTTGCGCGCATCCAAAGGAGGCATGCGGGAGGCGCGGGGTGGCCGGAGCTGCCGGCGGCGAGCTCCTTTGCGGCTGCCGGAGTTCGGGCAATCTCGGGGTCGGGGTTAGGGAGCACGGCAGGAGGAGCTGGGGCGTGCTACGGACTCCTGAGATCACGGTGAGCACGTCAGTGGGCTCGGATACGAGCTGGGGTGGCTGTGGCCACGGCCACGCCATGGCCGGCGGCGAGAGATGCTCGGGCAAAGTGGTGGGGCTAGCTAGAGAGGGAGGTGGGGCACGGGGAGAGGGGGAATCGAGTCGAGGGCTCACCGCGGTTCTTCTGGTGCTGCTGGCGAGGCAGGGGAGGCACGGGGTCCGGCGAATCGACGGAGGGGAGCTTCGGTGGCCGGCGACGGAATGGCGATGGTGACGGCGTTGCAGGGCTTCCGGAGGGCCGTGGTTCGGTGGGGAGGAAGGAGGGGGTCGAGGCGGAGCTCCTGGGTGCATCGGCAAGGCTAGGGGTGCACGGTGGCTGCGGCAATCGGCGTCGGTGGCGGCGGCTCCGTTCGGGCCCGAGGTGCGGAGCGCGAGGGAGAGCAGGAGAAGGGGATGAGTGAGGGGGTCCAGGGGTTCGAGGCGGCGCCGAAGAGAAGGCCCGAGGCGTCGCGGTGGCGAGGGACGCAGGCAGGCAGGGAGGTGGCGTGGCGCCACGGCGCGCGCGTGCGCTGTCTCCCTCCTCTGCCTACTGGCAGAGGTAGAGGACGACTGGCACCAGGCCAGTGGGCTGGGCTGTCCACTGGGCCAGCCAGGTAAGGGCCCAGGTAAGACTCTCTCTCCTTTTTCTAATTATTTCAGTTTTTTTTCTATTTTGCAGGTTTTGTTTTGAATTTGGTTTTGAAACCAATTCAATTTATTTTGCTTCTGACAATTTTTTTTAGGAGCTAAAAAAATTAAAACAATGCTCCACAAAAATATTTCAGAATTATTGGACCTATATTTATTTAACAGTAGATATAAGTCCAATTCAAATAGCTATGATTTAAATTCAAAGTCCCAAAAATAAATCCTTAAAAATGTTCAATATTTTGGTTGGGACCAGAACCCTTACCAAAAATTATCAAACATTTAAGAGGAGCCTTTTGGAGCAATGAATAAGATTTCTAGGGTTTTTGCCCCTCTTTTATTTAGGGTTTTGAGGCTTCCAATAACCCTCAATTCAAGTTTCAAAAATATAGACATGATGCACACATGAAGCTAACCTAGAGCAAAGCCTGAAGCTAGGGATGTGACACCGGGGAAGTGAAATTCTCCCCCATTGTTTAGATGAACTAATGCATATGCAAAAGTTGTCCCTCCCCCCGCGTCGCCCCCGCTCGGGCGACTCGGGCGGGATCTAAAACCCTAGCCGCCGGGGGTCCCCATCCGTCCTCCCCTCCCTCCGCCGCCGCCGAAGGACGCCGCCGGCTATAGCCCGGGGCTGATGGCGGTGGCGGGGGTCTTCCCTCTTGCCTGCGCCGTGTGGGCGGTGCGGAGCCCCGCGGCGTGGGTGGCACGACCGATCAGGCCTGGAGGCGCGGCGGGCCTGCCTTTCGGCGGCGGCGTGGCGGCTGCCTCGGCCAAGGGCGGCGATGGTGGGGTGCGGCAGCCGGCCCTGTCTCGGGCTGCGTGGCGGCGTTCGGCGGTGGCGGCCGGGTCTGTGGCGACACACCATCTGACCTCGGATCGGTGGTGGCGGCATGGAGGGCCTGGTGGTTGGGTCGGCACCATGCGGGTTGTGCCCTCCGGACAGATCTGATATGGCCGATGCGGTCTGCGCCATGTGCGGCGGCTCAGATCGGCGGCGACCCGTGCGCACAATACGTGATGGAGGTTCTTCGAGCGGATCCGGGTGAAAACCTTGTGCTTGGCTTGATGCCAAGACCGGCGTTGGTGGCACCCTGTGATGTTATTACCTTCTTGAAGGCATCGCCGTGGAGAAACTCTAGACCTCTATCCGCTACCTCCGGGGAAACCCTAGATCAGTTGATCGGATGACGGCGGCGCATTGGTGTCGTTTCCTCCTTGGGGGCATCATTCTTGGAGGCGTACACGGGATCGAGGGACCAGTGGGCGCCTTTTTTGGTGGAGCGGTACTTCATCCTTCACATTGATGACGGCGGATCTCGGCGGCGTGGTGCAGTGGAGACTAGGCGCCCGATGCACGGTGATGGACTCGCGCAGGTGGAGGTAGTTGTCTGGCGTCAAGGTGGCATCGATGACGGAGTGGCCTGACAAGGTAGAAGCCTCAATATCTGCTCTGAAGACGGACCTGTGGAAGATGGCGGCGACGATATGTGAGTGCGTCAGACCAGTTTATGCCCAAGACCCGGTATGTGGCTCGGCTGGGGCTTCTGGCTTTTGATGATAGATTTAGGTGAGTAGACCGGGTATGTGGCCCAGGTAGCACCCCTTCATCATATGGATAGGAGTAGTGGCATATGTTGCCAAGATGGCGGATTCAGGCATATTGTTGTAATATTTTGTAAGGTCCTCGAGGATAATCAATAAAATGGCCGTATGCATCTCCCAGATGTAGAGGCCGGGGGTCATCCTCCTTTTCTAAAAAAAATTCAAGCTAACAATAATGTGTATAAATAATATTTTAGTGTCACAAAATCAAAGATGATTCCAAGCTTTCAGCTTGCTTTCTAAGTTTCTCACTTTGCTGTGCCGTGTTTGCTTGTCGCCGTCTCTTTCGACCTGTTCAGAAATAATATTTTTTATTACAGCATACTTTACATGGCCATAAATGCATGCATATTCAGAGTTCCAATCATGGACACCAATTCTTTTCAGCCGCTGAACCACATCAGCCTCGCTTTCTCTGATGATAACACCTTCTGTAACCAAATCAACATATTTTCGGCTGATTATACAGTAATGATCCTTTGAAACATGGTGCACACATAATAAGTCCAAAACATGTGGGATATTCCTGAGTAAATTGCAAAAAACCACCACAATTAGGGACCCTAATTCACAAAACCGCCATCATTCGTTTTTTTTTTCAAAAAACCACCAACATTGAGGTAACAGTTTTCAAAAAACGCTAATATGTCGCTTAGAGTCGTTTGACCAAAAATTAACTGCTGGGTCCCACTGTCGGATGTAACGTGGCCGAGGTGTAGACGGCGCCGGTCACACAAGTACTAACGGCGCTATCTGGTCAGGTTTGACCAGTCAAAATCGCACTCATCGCCGCCCCGCAGCGTGCCTGCGCCCGCATACTAGTCGGCGCCACCGGCCGCCGCCCCGCGCTGCTTTGTCGCCATTACCGCAGCCTCCCTTGCGCGCCACCACCTGCTCCTGGCCAAGTCACCCGAAGTTGTGGAGGTGGCCATGCATGGGAAGGAGCAACAGGCGCCGGAGATTGCCATCGACATGACCTGCTAGGAGAGCTCGGTCGTGCTCTCGGCGCCCTCGGGAGCCCCGGCATGCACCGGAGGCGGAGCAGGGCCATGGCCATCGCGTCCGCTGTCCCCGCTGCGACGCGCCCGTGCTCTGGAGGAGGCGGCGTGCGCGCCGCTGCTGCTCGAGCGCCCATGCGCGGACGGGGCCGCTGCTAGCGCGCCAGTGCGCCCCTTGCGCGACCATGGCTGCTCGCGCCCGTGCGCGAACGGGGTTGCTGCTCGCGGGCCCGTGCATGGCCGGTGCTGCTGCTCGCATCCCCGTGCGCGGCCGTGGTGGCTCCCGCTGCTCGCGCCCGTGCGTGGCGGCCGCTGCTGCTCGAGTCCCCAAGAACGGCGGGGCGGCAGCGGCTTGCCTCGCCGGCGGCGACCGTTGGTTCGGCGCGGGATCCTTCCGGATCGGAGCTAGCCCATGCGCGGGACCCTGATGGCGGACGCCGGATCTGGGCAGCGGGCACCGGAGCCAGCCCGTGCGTGACCCACGGTGGACGCCCGATCCGTACCATGCGCAGGAGGCGGCGCCGCAGATGTTCAGCCAGTACCAGGAAATGGGGAGGGGCCGGCTTCCCGCACCGGCCGCAGGTTCGCCCGATGCGGCTCCTGTCCGCCAGATCCAGCGGCAGCCGGCATTGCGGCCTGGTTTTGGGCGTCGCCGGAGCTGGAGGGCCCCTGCTCGCCGTTGACCTCAGCTGCCCCCCTCCACCGGCAGCAGCTGATGGGTGGCCCCTTCTTCTAGTTTAATAGACTGGTGAACGGTGACAAGTTTTTTTTGCCACATCAGCACTTACAATGGGTCCCATCCATCAGAAATGATGTCAACATGTGTTTAGTGACAGATTAGCTTTTTCTGAAAACTGTCACCCCAATGATGGTGGTTTTTTGAAAAAAATCCGAATGGTGGTGATTTTGTGAATTAGGGTCCCCAATTGTGGTGGTTTTTTGCAATTTATTCGATATTCCTTGAGGAAAGTACCAATCCTAGTGTTGAGACCGATCTGTAGTTGGACCCAAGAGGTGCTCTTCTGCAAATGTCTGGAATATATAAAGTTACACGGTTTACTTATATGCTTACTCCAAATATCTTTTGTACTTGTTGATCATCACATGCAAACAGACTAAACTGACATCGATTCGGCCACAGCCGTTTGCCCATGCGTGGTCTGACCTCACAACTGAATGGTGAAGCATATGCCTGGAATACTAACATTGACACACAAATAATGAATTAACTTTGGTAAAAGCTTAGCCTTGAAACTTCCAAAGATTAATAAAAATGACAAGACCTTCAATCACCAGACCACCAGATGCCCAGTTCTCAAAACGCTGCTAGTTTCTAGGTTTACCTGCTGGAGTGAAACTACGGTTCTTTTCTCTCATGGTAGTTTTGAAGTCTGACAAAAAGTAAACCGTGTAACTTTATCGTTTGTAACTATGGTGGGTCGTTTGTAACTTTTTCATTGACATCTATGAGGTCGCACTGCAGCTAGCCCACTCAACCCCAACACTACCAACTACTAAAATTTATAAGTTCTAATCTGAATTACGGGAGGGGCTCTCTGCCGCGACTCCAACGCCGAACACGCTGGGAGTTAATGGTCCACGACCCCAAGGAGAACACACTGGTAATGAGGTAACCATTTAAGGTAGCGGGAGTATCCAAAAAATCTTCAAAGCTTAATCATCAAAGAAGTAGAGGAAGAAACATAAAAGATGAGATTCTCAACCTGGAAACGAAGGCATCGCTCTAGTCCAACGTTACCTACTCCCTCTGCCGATATTGCCCTCATGCCCTGGCTGCCACCTGATCTACCATGATGCCACACAAGAGAGAAAACGAGATGGGGAGAATAGGGTTTGGTCGGTGGACTCTTTGGCGTCGTGGGTGAGACGGGAGAGAGCTAGAGGGAAGGATCAGGGGACGTAAAGGAAACATAAGCAAATTTGGTAAGAGGCCGCAGAGGGAATTGCATCCCTATTTTTTCGGGGAGAATTTATTGATCGATGACCTTGCGAGGTGGGAGAAAAACCGGGCGATTTCCAGGCGATGTGGGGGAGTGGTGGACGAAAACTTTTGACGTAAGAGAAGAGCCGGAACCTTACATCTCTTTTAGATAGTATAAATAAAGTAGATAAGTAGATATAAGTAGAGAAGAGAAAAGAATTGGATTGAGGTAGTGCGTACGTGCACATCGGCAGGACACGCTCCGCTGGCGGGCGATCCATCTTTTTTTTTTCTACACTTCTACACTATCTACACTACTAATTAAACAAGAGAACATGATGAAGACGGACGAAAACTCTACCTGTACAAACAACCGACGCCCGCACGAGTCTACAGGTAAATCTACAAGTAAACCCACGTCCTTCCCTAAAAAAAGGTAACAACCACGTCCAATTTACACGAGTCATATACGGAAACAAATGAGCTAACTTAGCGGGAATCAATCCAGGCTCGGGGTCCAGATTACATGCCCCATCGCTGCCCTGTGCAGCCGTCGAGGCACCTGACAACGGCCGTGATGACGAGCTCGCCGAGTCACTGGATGGCGGCCGCGACGACGCGCTGTTCCCCAACACAGGCACAGCGGCACAGGCACGCTGCCATGGCCGCGACGAGGAGCTCCTTGTCGACATAGGTACATGCTGTTCTCTGATCTGAAATTCAAAATACTTTTACACGCCGCTACCGCCAAGGCTTCGTTAGGCTAGAAGACGCCTCCGCCCAGACTGTACTGCGCCATCACCACGCCCTGCTCACCCGACAACGTCAGCACGGACGAACTGCTCCACAAATGCATGCTCCCTTGTCAACCTGCTCATGTGATCCATCAATTGTTTTGATTGAATGAAATTATGAAAAACAAGGAAAATGTAGGAACTGGTGACTTATGGAATGACCATATGCTAACATGCTCCCTGTTGTCCGTACTTGACCTAAACCTGACGTCATTTCATGAATCCTTGTCAAATGAGCATTGTACTGACCTCACCTAAATGCCTCATCAAGCTGCATATGGATCCTTCAATTCTCGGTTCCAATTCATATGAACACACATAAAGTCACTCTGAGATACACCTACATGAATAGCGTTACAAACTACTACGTCCTGAATCATTATTGCAAGTATAATAATGCAAAAAGAATTCAATTGGTTGCCGAGTACTCTTAACAAAGCTTTTATGCTATAAACAGTGGGATGGAGTTGAACATAAAACACTACTCTGTCTGTGTTGTGCTAATAGTATTCCTTCAGTTACAGTTGTGTGATAACATTCTTGACATTCACAGGGTTGAAGGACTTCATATGGCCCCGACCAGTCCCAACAGGGCGCGCACCCCATTCCAAGATATAAGCAACAACCAATCCTTGGGTGATGAGCAGTACACAACTACCCAATTTCAGTTTTTGTACCCCAACTGCTGAATTGTGCCATTGATTGCAGATCCTAAAGAAGTCAAAAGACAGAGGGATAGAGAGTGATATACACAAAATAAGGATGAGATTAATAAGAGACGATGTGAGGCCTACAAACAGAAGAAAATTGCCTCTGCTGAGATCAATGGGGCACAAACACAGCTGGGTGTATCACAAGGTAACACTAGTAGAAAAGGGGGCAAAGGTCCAGGCCGGGTCAGCCCATTAGTCCCGGTTCAGTCCAGAACCGGGACCAATGGGGTATTGGACCCGGTTCGTGAGCCCAGGGGGCCGGCCGGGCCACGTGGGCCATTGGTCCCGGTTCGTCTGGATCTTTTGGTCCCGGTTGGTGGGATGAATCAGGACCAATGGGCCTCGCTCCTGGCCCACCAACAGAAAGTTTATAATTTTTGTGACCTAAAAGAAAAAAGAAATCACTAAAAAACTATAAATATTTAGTTCTAAGTAGAAATGAAAAAATAAATAGCAAAAAAGAAAAAAAATGCCACCTACTGGGCCAACACGACCTGAATACGACTAGAAACCCAAACATGGGCCAGGATTCAGGCCCCCAGCAGGCCTAGTAGGCCCACAGGCATTGCAGTGTCCCATTAGGCCCGTAAGCCTGCAGTTCAGAGGAGTTCGAAAGGGAACACAGAGCATGACTTATAAACAGATGCGGGAGCTCTTCAGCTAGCGAGGTGGGACTAAAAATCCCACCGCACCGCACCGCGGCGCAGGCCATTGGTCCTGGTTAGACGCAAGAACCAGGACCATAGGGGGGCATTCATACCGGTTCGTGGCACAAACCGGTACGAATGCCTACCTATGGTACCAGTTCGTGCGACGAACCGGGACCAATGGCCTCTGCTTCCCGCCCTTTGGGCTGCCGAAATGAGACCTTTGGTCCCGGTTGGTAGCACGAACTGGGACCATAGGTGGCATTGGTACCAGTTCGTGCCACGAACCGAGACCAATGCTTCATGTATATATACCCACCACTTAGCGGTTTCAGTTTACATCGCCCATTTCCCCCCAACGCCGCCCACACCGTTGCCCCTACCCCGCCCCCGAGCCCACGCCGACGCCGTCCGCTGCCCATGCCGTTGCCGTCCGCCACCCCCGAGCGTGCCCTGCAGCACCCCCTGTGCCCCCGAGCCCGTTCGCCGCCCCCAAGCGCGCCCTGCCTCATCGTCATCGCCGAGCGCGCCCAGCCGTCGCCCTCGCCGACCCCGAGCCCGTCCTCGTCGCCGTCGCCCCCGACGCCGGCCTCCCGCATCTCCTCCCCGATCCTGCCGGGAGAGGTAGCTACCACCCCATGCATCCTCCCCCATTCCTTCCTTCCCCTTGCAAAATATTGATATGATGAATGAGGGGGGTCATGTGTATGTATGTATGTGTGTATGTATATGTAAATTTTGATATTTTTTTGTTCATATATAATGTAGATGTCTATGTATGTATGGAATGATATCGATGGATGTATGTATATAGAACATTCGTAGAAAATATGACGAATCCGATATGACAAATGTCCCCCTCCGGTTCACTCGGGAACACTAACTCTCTCGGAGAAAAAAATGTTATCGGAGAGAAAAAAAGTTCTAGGATCGTCAAGGGGTCGAGAGGGGGTCGAGGGTCGAGAGGGGGTCGAGGATCGCCGAGGGGTCAGGGTCGAGAGGGGGTCGACGGTCGCCGAGGGGTCGAGGGTCGAGAGGGGGTCTAGGGTCGCCGAGGGGTCGAGGGTCGTCGAACATGAGAGGAAGAAGAGGATAAAAAAGAAGAGGAAGAAGAAGAAAAAAGAGGAGAAGAAGAATAGAGTTCTTCTCCTCTTTTTTTCTTCTTCTTCCTCTTTTTTTATCAGGAACGAGGGTCGTCGAGGGTCGCCGAGCGGTAGAGGAAACTCTAAAAGCAAGTATCGTAGGTGTGAGATACATGTGGCCGTCGGTGTCGGACACTACATCCACGTCCCACAAGCCACATGTATATATGTTCTCTCTCTGTGTGTATATATATATATATATATGTTCATGTATATATGCAAAAGATAGATTATCGGGGAGGGGGTATATCGACCCCCCCCCCTCATGTTGAAGTTATCGAGAGGGGGTATATCGACCCCCCCCCCCACGTGTCGAAGAAAAAAAGAAGAAGAAAAAAGAGGAGAAGAAAGGAATAGAGGAGTATCAACACGAGGGGGGGTCGATATACCCCCTCCCCGATGATATTATTTTTCCCATGTACGTATGTCGTGTCGATATAAACTCCCGTTAACTTCAACACGTGGGGGGGTCGATATACCCCCTCCCGATAACTTCAACACGTGGGGGGGGGGCGATATACCCCCTCCCCGATAATATTATTTTCCCATGTACGTATGTCGTCGTTGTCGATATACCCCAAACCCTTGAAGCGTTGTCAAGGCCACCCCAAACCCTAGAGAAGCAGCATCGAGGCCACTAATTAATATTAGTTCTACGTTTGCCACTAATATATCCATCTGTCATGTTTGAATAATAATTGCCATGTTGTAAATATTTGTAGAAACTATGGACACCGCCCGAGACGAAGTACAAGAAGAGTTGTTAGGGGACATAATCGCACGAGGAAGTGATGCCGTCTGCTCGTTGTTTCTCAATGACACCGATGGTCTGGAAGCAGCTGGCTATGATTATGATGGCTCCGGTGACCCAGTGCCGGTGCAAGGAGACCGTGAGGACGGCTCCGGTGACCCAATGCCGGTGCAAGAAGGAGACCGTGATGACGGCTCCGGTGGCCGAACCGAGTCCGGCCAGGTATATATATTTGTTAAGCCTGTGCTGACTAGCTAATTGATGCATTCACTGTTTTGGTATGTACACATATTAATTAAGTCTTTGTTCTTTTTTCTAGCCCTCCGGATCGAGCACAACTTCGGTAAAGAGACGAGGCCCAAAGAAAAAGTTATGCTCGGATGAAAGGTTTGAGATCATAGCAATCGCGCCCGACGGCCAACCAATTGAACCCATTTGGACAAAGAACGCATTTGTTGCTTAGTGCGGGGTTCTGGTTAGGGACAAGATCCCGATCAGCATCCAGCAATGGTTAAAGCCGGTTACAGAAGACCCTGAGGTGTCTTATGTCAATGATATGCAGAAAAATGATCTTTGGACTGAGCTGAAGTCAAATTTCACCCTACCGCCAGAGGATGATCCAGAGAAGCCAGTTAAAGAGCAATTAATCAAGTCTTTTGCTCTTAAGAGGATGGCAGACCTATTCAGAAGGTGGAAGAACGAGCTGAATAAGTTTGTCGATAAAAAAGAGACACCAGAATTCAAGGGCAGATATGAGAAGATCAGAGATCACTGGCCCGCATTTGTGGCCCACAAGACATCGGAAAAGAGTAATAAGATGTCGGCGACAAACAAACAAAATGCTGCGAAGAAGAAGCATCACCATCGCATGGGGTCAGGTGGCTACCTCATAGACCGGCCTAAGTGGGCCAAGACTGAGACTGATCTGGTTGATAAAGGGATCGAACCAGAGACAATTAACTGGCCAGACCGTTCCGGACTTGGTTCTTCGGGGCTGGCGGAAACTTGGACCCTGTATCAGGGAAGTGCATTTGGACGGACGAGCAAATGGAAATACCAGTCAAGAGGCTTAAGCACTATATCGAAGCAGCCCAGCAAGGGACGTTCATTCCAGACAGAGAGAACGACGAGCTCACAATGGCCCTCGGGAATCCTGAGCACCCTGGACGGACATGAGGCACGCCAGGCTCCATTCCGTGGAAGGCTGGGTTTCCGGACGCAGGCGGTTACAAATGCCACGAGAGGAGGAAGAAAGTGGAGCAGACCCAACTGCAGGCGCTGCACGCTAGTGTACAAGCGATAGAGGAACGAGAAGCAAATCGCAGCAAACGAACTGCCGAAGCTTCCCCCGAAGCTACCCCGCCATCTCAGCGGAGAAGTAGCGTGGCTTCCACTGAGCTGCTTCAGCCGGAGCATGTCTTGACGGCTCCTGCCAGCTATCCCGTGGATGCTATCACGGAGTCTCAAAATTACCACCTAATGACGCAATGGATTAATATGAAGGTCAAGGCGGCTGTTGGCTCTGTTTTTCCTACTGAACCCGGCGCAACCTTTCACTGCCGGCCAATTCCAGAAGGATATGCTAGGGTGATGGTGGATGAAATAACATAGGGATTTGAGGACCTCCAGCTTGACGACCCTACCGGTGAAGGGGAGACTCGGCTGGGTTCTGCTCTGAAGACTCCATGCCTATGGCGGAAGGAGCTGATCAACCTTCCGAACTGGATGCCTCCGCCTCCTCCTCCTCCTCCTCCGGCGAGTCAGGGCACTCCGCCTCCTCCACCGCCTCCTCCTCCGGCGAGTGACGATCAGGGCACTCGGCCGGCTCCTTCTCTGGCGCATGGCGGCACTCTGCCTCCTTCTTTGCCTGCGCCGGCGCGCCCGAGCAGCCAGCCTCCTCCTTCTCTGCCTCGTCAGCAAGGGCGGAAGAGACCCATCGCCGCTCCAGCTGCTCCGGCGCGTTGTAGTCCTTCTCCTCCGCCTCGTAAGCAAGTAAAGAAGACAGCCGCTCCGTCTGCTCTGCCGGCGTCTAGCAGTACAGCCAGAGGCAGGAGGACATACAGATTCGGTCCTTCTCTGAAGACTCCAGAGAAGTTACCATACGAGAGGACCCCAGAGGAGAACACCGAGATCGCGCGAGAAGAAGTGAGGAACTTCTTTGAAGGGGTGAAAGCAAAGAAACATACACCTCCAGAGAAGAAGGTAGATCCGGTGAAAGCGAAGCGCACTCTGGCTGCCCTGACAAAACCACCCAAGTCTCCACCGAAAGGCAACTATGAGCGCATTATTGGAAAGGCATTTGCCGAAGCGGAGCGGTCGGGAAGTACTGTCAGTGATCAAAGGCTGAAAGAACGACGAGATGGGAAACAAATTGCCCAGCTCGGCGAACAAGCGAAGCAATCGTGTCCCCCGCTCAAGGTGCCTAGCGACATCGTCGCTAATGATCCGAGGATGGTGCCCGGCTATAGCAATCTTGGAGATTACCTGCCCGACGATGTACATTATGATTTCTTGGAGGTGCAGATACAAAGATACGAGTAAGGGAAGCCTCTCGTCAAAGATGAAAGATCTCTATCAACGATGATGCGAAGATTGCATGATTGGTACTTGAAAATCTGCAGAGAGTCTGGGGGAGGAATACTTTGTATGTGAGAGTTAGAAAGGAGCATGACCTCGTTGGAATTGAACTGTTGCCTGTTCCATTTGAGGAGTTCTTTCAGTTTTTCAATCAATTGGCCCACGATAAAGCAACGGTCACCTGCTACTGTCTATAAGTAGTACTACTTCTGTCATTAAGTCTCTCTATATAGCTCAGCTCTTTCATTGCATGTATTTATAATTATCCTCACTATATTATGCAGATTGAAGATCGTCGAATTGAAAAAAATGTTGGAAATATGCCCTAGAGGCAATAATAAAATGGTCATTACTATATTTCTTTGTTCATGATAATTGTCTATTGTTCATGCTATAATTGTGTTATCCGGAAATCGTAATACATGTGTGAATACATAGACCACAACACGTCCCTAGTGAGCCTCTAGTTGACTAGCTCGTTGATCAAAAGATAGTCATGGTTTCCTGACTAGGGACATTGAATGTCATTGATAACGGGATCACATCATTAGGAGAATGATGTGATGGACAAGACCCAATCCTAAGCATAGCTCAAAGATCGTGTAGTTCGTTTGCTGTAGTTTTTCCGAATGTCAAGTATCATTTCCTTAGACCATGAGATTGTGCAACTCCCGGATACCGTAGGAGTGCCTTGGGTGTGCCAAACGTCACAACGTAACTGGGTGACTATAAAGGTACACTACAAGTATCTCCTTACATGTCTGTTGGGTTGGCATGAATCGAGACTGGGATTTGTCACTCCGTATGATGGAGAGGTATCTCTGGCCCACTCGGTAATGCATCATCATAATGAGCTCAATGTGACCAAGTGGTTGATCACGGGATCATGCATTACGGCACGAGTAAAGTGACTTGCCGGTAACGAGATTGAATGAGGTATTGGGATACCAACGATCGAGTCTCGGGCAAGTAACGTACCGATTGACAAAGGGAATTGTATACGGATTGATTGAATCCTCAACATCGTGGTTCATCCAATGAGATCATCGTGGAGCATGTCGGAGCCAACATGGGTATCCAGATCCCGCTGTTGGTTATTCACCGGAGAGTCGTCTCGGTCATGTCTGCATGTCTCCCGAACCCGTAGGGTCTACACACTTAAGGTTCGATGACGCTAGGGTTGTAGAGATATTAGTATGCAGTAACCCGAAAGTTGTTCAGAGTCCCGGATGAGATCCCGGACGTCACGAGGAGTTCCGGAATGGTCCGGAGGTAAAGATTTATATATAGGAAGTCTAGTTTCGGCCATCGGGATGGTTTCGGGGGTCGCCGGTATTGTACCGGGACCACCGGAAGGGTCCCGGGGATCCACCGGGTGGGGCCACCTATCCCGAAGGGCCCCATGGGCTGAGTTGGGAGGGGAACCAGCCCCTAGTGGGCTGGTGCGCCCCCCCCCCTTGGGCCTCCCCTGCGCCTAGGGTTGGGAAACCCTAGGGGTGGGGGCGCCCCCCGCTTGGCTTGGGGGGGGGAAGCCACCCCTTGGCCGCCGCCCCTTGGAGATCCATCTCCCTAGCACCGGCGCCCCCCCAAGGCCCCTATATAAAGAGGGGGGAGGGAGGGCAGCCGGACCTTTGCTCTTGGCGCCTCCCTCTCCCTCCGTAACACCTCTCCTCCCCGCTTGCGCTTGGCGAAGCCCTGCCGGGATCGTGCTGCATCCAGCACCACGTCGTCGTGCTGCTGGATCTTCATCAACCTCTCCTTCCCCCTTGCTGGATCAAGTTGGAGGAGACGTCTTCCCAACCGTACGTGTGTTGAACGTGGAGGTGCCGTCCGTTCGGCACTTGGTCATCGGTGATTTGGATCACGTCGAGTACGACTCCATCAACCTCGTTCCCTTGAACGCTTCCGCGCGTGATCTACAAGGGTATGTATATGCACTCCTCTCTTCCTCGTTGCTAGATGACTCCATAGATTGATCTTGGTGATGCGTAGAAAATTTTAAAATTCTGCTACATTCCCCAACAGTGGCATCATGAGCTAGGTCTATGCGTAGTTTCTATGCACGAGTAGAACACAAAGTAGTTGTGGGCGTCGATATTGTCAATTATCTTGCCGTTACTAGTCTTATCTTGATTCGGCGTCATTGTGGGATGAAGCGGCCCGGACCGACCTTACACGTACGCTTACGTGAGACTGGTTCCACCGACTGACATGCACTAGTTGCATAAGGTGGCTGGCGGGTGTCTGTCTCTCCCACTTTAGTCAGATCAGATTCGATGAACAGGGTCCTTATGAAGGGTAAATAGAAATTGGCAATTCACGTTATGGTCTTGGCGTAGGTAAGAAACGTTCTTGCTAGAAACCTATAGCAGCCACGTAAAAACTTGCAACAACAATTAGAGGACGTCTAACTTGTTTTTGCAGCAAGTGTTTTGTGATGTGATATGGCCAAAGGATGTGATGAATGATATATGTGATGTATGAGATGATCATGTTCTTGTAATAGGAATCACGACTTGCATGTCGATGAGTATGACAACCGGCAGGAGCCATAGGAGTTGTCTTTATTTATTTATGACCTGCGTGTCAACATAAACGTCATGTAATTACTTTACTTTATTGCTAAAGCATTAGCCATAGTAGTAGAAGTAATAGATGACGAGACAACTTCAAGAAGACACGATGATGGAGATCATGGTGTCATGCCGGTGACGACGATGATCATGGAGCCCCGAAGATGGAGATCAAAAGGAGCAAATGATATTGGCCATATCATGTCACTATTTGATTGCATGTGATGTTTATCCTGTTTTACATCTTATTTGCTTAGAACGACGGTAGCTTAAATAAGATGATCCCTCGGAATAATTTCAAGAAAGTGTTCCCCCTAACTGTGCACCGTTGCGAAGGTTCGTTGTTTCGAAGCACCACATGATGATCGGGTGTGATAGATTCTAACATTCGAATACAATGGGTGTAAGCCAGATTTACACACGCAATACACTTAGGTTGACTTGACGAGCCTAGCATGTACAGACATGGCCTCGGAACACAGAAGACCGAAATGTCAAGCATGAGTCGTATAGAAGATACGATCAACATGAAGATGTTCACCGATGTTGACTAGTCCGTCTCACGTGATGATCGGACACAGCCTAGTTGACTCGGATCATGTTTCACTTAGATGACTGGAGGGATGTCTATCTGAGCGGAGTTCATTGAGTAATTTGATTAGATGAACTTAATTATCATGAACTTAGTCTAAAATCTTTACAATATGTCTTGTAGATCAAATGGCCCACATTGTCCTCAAGTTCAACGCGTTCCTAGAGAAAACCAAGCTGAAAGATGATGGCAGCAACTATACGGACTGGGTCCGGAACCTGAGGATCATCCTCATAGCTGCCAAGAAAGATTATGTCCTAGAAGCACCGCTAGGTAACGCACCTGTCCCAGAGAACCAAGACGTTATGAACGCTTGGCAGTCACGTGCCGATGATTACTCCCTCGTTCAGTGCGGCATGCTTTACAGCTTAGAACCGGGGCTCCAAAAGCGTTTTGAGAGACACGGAGCATATGAGATGTTCGAAGAGCTGAAAATGGTTTTCCAAGCTCATGCCCGGGTCGAGAGATATGAAGTCTCCGACAAGTTCTTCAGCTGTAAGATGGAGGAAAATAGTTCTGCCAGTGAGCACATACTTAAAATGTCTAGGTTGCATAACCGCTTGACTCAGCTGGGAGTTAATCTCTCGGATGACGCGGTCACTGACAGAATCCTTCAGTTGCTTCCACCGAGCTACAAGAGCTTTGTGATGAACTTCAATATGCAGGGGATGGAAAAGACCATTCCTGAGGTATATTCAATGCTGAAATCAGTAGAGGTAGAAATCAAAAAGGAACATCAAGTGTTGATGGTGAATAAAACCACTAAGTTCAAGAAAGGCAAGGGTAAAAAGAACTTCAAGAAGGACGGCAAGGGAGTTGCCGCGCCCGGTAAGCAAGCTACCGGGAAGAATCCAAAGAATGGACCCAAGCCCGAGACTGAGTGTTTTTATTGCAAGGGAAGTGGTCAATGGAAGCGGAACTGCCCCAAATACTTAGCGGACAAGAAGGCCGGCAACACTAAAGGTATATGTGATATACATGTAATTGATGTGTACCTTACCAGTACTCGTAGTAGCTCCTGGGTATTTGATACCAGTGCGGTTGCTCACATTTGTAACTCAAAGCAGGAGCTGCGGAGTAAGCGGAGTGGCGAAGGACGAGGTGACGATGCGCGTCGGGAATGGTTCCAAGGTCGATGTGATCGCCGTCGGCACGCTACCTCTACATTTACCTACGGGATTAGTTTTAAACCTCAATAATTGTTATTTAGTGCCATCTTTGAGCATGAACATTGTATCAGTATCTCGTTTAATTCGAGATGGCTACTCATTTAAATCCGAGAATAATGGTTGTTCTATTTATATGAGAGATATGTTTTATGGTCATGCTCCGATGGTGAATGGTTTATTCTTAATGAATCTCGAGCGTAATGTTACACATATTCATAGTGTGAATACCAAAAGATGTAAGGTTGACAATGATAGTCCCACATACTTGTGGCACTGCCACCTTGGTCACATAGGTGTCAAACGCATGAAGAAGCTCCATGCAGATGGGCTTTTGGAGTCTCTTGATTATGAATCATTTGACATGTGTGAACCATGCCTCATGGGTAAAATGACCAAGACTCCGTTCTCAGGAACAATGGAGTGAGCAACCAACTTATTGGAAATCATACATACTGATGTGTGCGGTCCAATGAGTGTTGAGGCTCGTGGTGGCTATCGTTATGTTCTCACCCTCACAGATGACTTGAGTAGATATGGGTATGTCTACTTAATGAAACACAAGTCTGAGACCTTTGAAAAGTTCAAGGAATTTCAGAATGAGGTTGAGAATCAACATGACAAGAAAATCAAGTTCTTACGATCAGATCGTGGGGGAGAATACTTGAGTCACGAATTTGGCACACACTTAAGGAAATGTGGAATGGTTTCACAACTCACGCCGCCTGGAACACCTCAGCGCAATGGTGTGTCCGAACGTTGTAATCGCACTCTATTGGATATGGTGCGATCTATGATGTCTCTTACCGATCTACCGCTATCATTTTGGGGCTATGCTTTAGAGACTGCCGCATTCACTTTAAATAGGGCTCCGTCGGAATCCGTTGAGACGACAGCATATGAATTATGGTTTGGGAAGAAACCTAAGCTGTCGTTTCTAAAATTTTGGGGATGCGATGCTTATGTCAAGAAACTTCAACCTGAAAAGCTCGAACCCAAATCAGAAAAATGCGTCTTCATAGGATACCCTAAAGAAATTATTGGGTATACCTTCTACCTCAGATCCGAAGGCAAGATCTTTGTTGCCAAGAATGAGTCCTTTCTAAAGAAAGAGTTTTTCTCAAAAGAAATAAGTGGGAGGAAAGTAGAACTTGATGAGGTATTACCTCTTGAACCGGTAAGTGGCGCAGCTCAAGAAAATGTTCCTGAGGTGCCTGCACCGACTAGAGAGGAAGTTAATGATGATGATCATGAAACTTCAGATCAAGTTGCTACTGAACTTCGTACGTCCACAAGGACACGTTCCGCACCAGAGTGGTACGGCAACCCTGTCCTGGAAATCATGTTGTTAGACAACAGTGAACCTTCGAACTATGAAGAAGCGATGGCGTGCCCGGATTCCGACAAATGGCTGGAAGCCATGAAATCCGAGATAGGATCCATGTATGAAAAGGAAGTATGGACTTTGACTGACTTGCCCGATGATTGGCGAGCCATAGAAAATAAATGGATCTTTAAGAAGAAGACAGACGCGGATGGTAACGTAACCATCTATAAAGCTCGGCTTGTCGCTAAGGGTTATCGACAAGTTCAAGGGGTTGACTACGATGAGAATTTCTCACCCGTAGTGAAGCTGAAGTCCGTCCGAATCATGTTAGCAGTTTCCGCATTCTATGATTATGAAATATGGCAAATGGACATCAAAACGGCATTCATTAATGGTTTCCTTAAGGAAGAATTGTATATGATGCAGCCGGAAGGTTTTGTCGATCCTAAGAATGCTGACAAGGTGTGCAAGCTCCAACACTCGATTTATGGGCTGGTGCAAGCATCTCGGAGTTGGAACATTCGTTTTGATGAGATGATCAAAGCGTTTGGGTTTACGCAGACTTATAGAGAAACCTGCATTTACAAGAAAGTGAGTGGGAGCTCTGTAGCATTTCTCATATTGTATGTGGATGACATACTGTTGATGGGAAATGATATAGAATTCTTGGAAAGCATAAAGGCCTACTTGAACAAGTGTTTTTCAATGAAGGACCTTGGAGAAGCTGCTTATATATTAGGCATCAAGATCTATAGAGATAGATCGAGACGCCTCATTGGTCTTTCACAGAGTACGTACCTTGACAAGATATTGAAGAAGTTCAAAATGGATCAGTCAAAGAAGGGGTTCTTGCCTGTATTGCAAGGTACGAGATTGAGCACGACTCAATGCCCAACCACGGCAGAAGATAGAGAAAAGATGAGTGTCGTCCCTATGCCTCGGCCATAGGGTCTATCATGTATGCTATGCTGTGTACCAGACCTGATGTAAACCTTGCCGTAAGTTTGGTAGGAAGGTACCAAAGTAATCCCGGCATGGAACACTGGACAGCGGTCAAGAATATCCTGAAGTACCTGAAAAGTACTAAGGATATGTTTCTCATTTATGGAGGTGACGAAGAGCTCGTCGTAAAGGGTTACGTCGATGCTAGCTTCGACATAGATCTGGATGACACTAAGTCACAAACCGGATACGTGTATATTTTGAATGGTGGGGTAGTAAGCTGGTGCAGTTGCAAGCAAAGCGTTGTGGCGGAATCTACATGTGAAGCGGAGTACATGGCGGCCTCGGAGGCAGAACAAGAAGCAGTCTGAGTGAAGGAGTTCATTACCAACCTAGGAGTCATACCCAATGCGTCGGGCCCGATGACTCTCTTCTGTGACAACACTGGAGCTATTGCCCTTGCCAAGGAGCCCAGGTTTCACAGGAAGACCAGGCATATCAAGCGTCGCTTCAACTCCATTCATGAAAGTGTTCAAAATGGAGACATAGAGATTTGTAAAGTACACACGGACCTGAATGTGGCAGATCCATTGACTAAACCTCTCCCTAGAGCAAAACATGGTCAACACCAGAACTGCATGGGTGTTCGATTCATCACAATGTAACTAGACTATTGACTCTAGTGCAAGTGCGAGACTGTTGGAAATATGCCCTAGAGGCAATAATAAAATGGTTATTATTATATTTCTTTGTTCATGATAATTGTCTATTGTTCATTCTATAATTGTGTTATCCGGAAATCGTAATACATGTGTGAATACATAGACCACAACACGTCCCTAGTGAGCCTCTAGTTGACTAGCTCATTGATCAAAAGATAGTCATGGTTTCCTAACTATGGACATTTAATGTCATTGATAATGGGATCACATCATTAGGAGAATGATGTGATGGACAAGACCCAATCCTAAGCATAGCTCAAAGATCGTGTAGTTCGTTTTTTGTAGCTTTTCCGAATGTCAAGTATCATTTCCTTAGACCATGAGATTGTGCAACTCCCGGATACCGTAGGAGTTCCTTGGGTGTGCCAAACGTCACAATGTAACTGGGTGACTATAAAGGTACACTACAGGTATCTCCGAAAGTGTCTGTTGGGTTGGCACGAATCGAGACTGGGATTTGTCACTCCGTATGACGAAGAGGTATCTCTGGGCCCACTCGGTAATGCATCATCATAATGAGCTCAATGTGACCAAGTGGTTGATCACGGGATCATGCATTACGGCACGAGTAAAGTGACTTGCCGGTAACGAGATTGAACGAGGTATTGGGATACCGACGATCGAGTCTCGGGCAAGTAACATACCGATTGACAAAGGGAATTATATACAGATTGATTGAATCCTCGACATCGTGGTTCATCCGATGAGATCATCGTGGAGCATGTGGGAGCCAACATGGTATCCAGATCCCGTTGTTGGTTATTGACCGGAGAGTCGTCTCGGTCATGTCTGCATGTCTCCCGAACCCGTAGGGTCTACACACTTAAGGTTCGGTGATGCTAGGGTTGTAGAGATATTAGTATGCAGTAACGCAAAAGTTGTTCGGAGTCCCGGATGAGATCCCGGACGTCACGAGGAGTTCCGGAATGGTCCGGAGGTAAAGATTTATATATAGGAAGTCTAGTTTCGGCCATCGGGAAGGTTTCGGGGGTCGCCGGTATTGTACCGGGACCACCGGAAGGGTACTGGGGGTTCACCGGGTGGGGCCACCTATCCCGGAGGGCCCCATGGGCTGAATTGGGAGGGGAACCAGCCCCTAGTGGGCTGGTGCACCCCCCCCTTGGGCCTCCCCTGTGCCTAGGGTTGGGAAACCCTAGGGGTGGGGGCGCCCCCCACTTGGCTTGGGGGGGAAGCCACCCCTTGGCCGCCGCCCCTTGGAGATCCATCTCCCTAGGGCCGGCGCCCCCAAGGCCCCTATATAAAGAGGGGGGAGGGAGGGCAGCCGGACCTTTGCTCTTGGCGCCTCCCCCTCCCTCCGTAACACCTCTCCTCCCCGCTTGCATTTGGCGAAGCCCTGCCGGGATCCTGCTGCATCCACCACCACGCCGTCGTGTTGCTGGATCTTCATCAACCTCTCCTTCCCCTTGCTGGATCAAGTTGGAGGAGACGTCTTCCCAACCATACGTGTGTTGAACGCGGAGGTGCCGTCCGTTCGGCACTTGGTCATCGGTGATTTGGATCACGGCGAGTATGACTCCATCAACCCCGTTCCGTTGAACGCTTCCGCGCGCGATCTACAAGGGTATGTAGATGCACTCCTCTCTCCCTCATTGCTAGATGACTCCATAGATTGATCTTGGTGATGCGTATAAAATTTTAAAATTCTGCTACGTTCCCCAACAGAAAAGACAAATCGGTGATATTGGGTTCTTAACATAAATCTCATAGATGCAACTGAGGTTAAATTTCATGCCGCAGATACCGAGGCCAACTTGCTACGATCGTTGGTAATAAATGAAAACAAATATATAATACTCTTTCCTTACAACTTCAAGTGAGTGTTACTGTCTTCTGCATATTCGGTTTCCCTTATATATTATTCAAGGTTATAGTAATGTAATTGATGAGTTATGCATGCGTGTGCAGTTTCCACTATATTCTCCTAGAGATTAAGCTTGAGCAGGGACTAGTAACCGTCTTAGACTCGAGACGAAAAGATCCCCAGGACTATGCGGACATGATTCAAATGCTCGAGAAGTAAGTTAAATCGATCATTATCCACCATATCAGTAACTTTGTTCATTTTCTGATATATCAAGTAATTGTTTTCTTTGTTTGGCAGGGTTTGGAGAAAATTCACCAAAAAAGCTCCGGGACTGCCGCAGAAGCTGTAATTTAGACACCCGAAAGTAAGTACTACAGTAGCATGTTCCGCGCATCTCCTAGTGATTCAAGCGCTAGTTTCATCAATACCATTTGGCATTCTTGCTTATCAGTTTGATTGACCTCTATTTCTTGTAAAGTGGTTGTGGAAGGAACAAGGGAATGATTTCTGTGGATACTATGTTTGCGAGTCCATCCGCCACACGACCTGTGAGCGGGGCTACTCTGACTAACAATATGAAGTGCGTAAATAACAACATTCACAATTTTATTTTATTACCATCATTTGTGTAGAGTTTCATTCATTCATATATATATATATATATATATATGTGTGTGTGTGTGTGTGTGTGTGTGTGTGTGTGTGTGTGTGTGTGTGTGTGTATTGACCCCCTTCTTCAAATTAGATGTTTCGGAAGCGGGATGAACTCCTAGCACCATCTCGCATGCGAGCAATTCAAGAGGAATTGGCGGCATTCTTTCTTGACCACGTGATCGCTGAAGACGGAGAATACTATGTGGACCATGCGTCTGTATGTTAGGAGATTATATTTGTAAGAGATAATTATTGTATATATGTAGCCGGTAGTGTCGGATAGATATACGAGAACTTGTTGTTCGACCAATCTCTCGGAGAAGGAGAGGTGGTCGATATCACTTCTCTCTGTATGCATATATGTTCATGACGATATTCTGTTTCCTTCGTTTGCTTACTAGCTAGCTAGCGTGTCTAGTCCTCTCTATACGTATGTATAGTACGTAGTGTCGACCAAGCACGGACATAAGAGAGGACACTTCTCTCTATTAATTATACCTAGCTAACACAATATATGAAACACCTAAATTAACCCCCCAAAAACCCCAAACTCCCCCTCCTTTCAAAAAAAAAACAAAAACCCCAGCCACAGAAATGTTGACACGTGGATGCCTATTGGTCCCGGTTGGTGCCACCAACCGGGACCAAAGGCCCTCCTGCCTGGGCTCTGCGCACAGGCCACGTGGAGGCCCATCTGTCCCGGTTCTGGACAGAACCGGGACTAAAGGGACATGGCATTAGTAACGACCCTTTAGTCCCAGTTCAGGAACCGGTACAAAAGGCCCTTACGAACCGGGACAATAGGCCCGTTTTCTACTAGTGTAATGGAGATGAACTTCATTCTACATTGCCCAGTTATATTGCTATATATAATGATCTATTCTTCATCTACTCAGGTAGTAATGAGATTAAGAATCGGATGGAAAGGAAGTGGTATGCACGAAATAGAGAGGAAATATTAAAGCGACAACGACAAACCCGCGAGCAAAATAAGCATATTGTTGCCGTCCTTGATGGTAGTAACATTGCAACGCAAGTGCATGCTACCGGACAATCTGCAGTCACACAACTGCATAACATAACAAGTGCAGGGGGTGCAGTACCAAATTCCGTTCATTTAACCAAAGACAATGTGGATGATGAGTCTGATTGGTTGCACAGAAATGATGCGTACCAGATGCAACGGAATTCAAGACGACTGACACCCACACAAATGCCACTAGACGAGAACCCCCAACTCAGTACAATTGACAACCTACATATGCCAGAAGAGTCTTCTAAAAAAGGGTTAGTTGTCTGATTTATTAATGGTGCTAAATTATCCGGTGTTTATTTCTTCTCTATTTTGTCATTCTATTTTTTATTCAAGTATAGATCCTTATTATTGGCAAGAAACCTCTACCGATCCAACGTAATGATACTACTCCAGGGATGGAACCGTCCCCAGATGCAGGTTAAACCACTTATAATCAAATTGGTATGTTTTTGTGGTACCACCCTGTACAAAAAAGGGTCCAGCTCTTTTGCTTACTCGTTTGTGCCAAATAAATGTTTTCAGCCAACGAGCACGCCAAAGATGCATACAGACTACTGGAGCCCGATGTCCACACGATAAACATTGATGGTCTGCATAATGTCATTTTTAGTTTCATCTCCCCAGTATGCATAACATCAAATGGGCATCATTTACTACCCCTGACGCACTATTATTCAATATTCACCAATAGAATGCTTGAGAGACGGGAACCTAGGAGAAAAAACTGGAGACGTGGACCATGATGAAGAAGCTAGGATCTTCGCCCAACCAGGTTTATTATTGCTTTCATGAGTTACCAGTACAATACAATATTAGTAATATGGTTTATGGGTGAACTTTCATTAATACAAATGTCAATTCTGCTCCAGATGTTTATTTTCAATCCTACCGAGTGGAGCAACAGGATGGTGATGGAGCTCCCAATAATGATGCTCTTGACAGAGTTTACACGAACCTGCCCAAAAAGCATCATGTGCTTAGAAAAGTTAGTGATTGCCGCCATTTTGGAGCTTTGTGATTTCAATATGAGGGGCCTGCATTTTGCTGCAGAAAGGGGAAAGTGGATGTATTTACTGCAGATGTTTGTGTGGAGTTGAAACGGTTGTTTACAAGTCAAGATGATGAGTATGCTAAATATTTCAAAGAAAATATACAGTATTTCAACTCCCACTTCGCATTCACAAGTCTGGGAGTCGCCCTTGATTCTCGAGTCAGCACCGCGGCAGGAACCGGCGTATATACATTTCGTGCATGTGAGGGGTTGTACCACGCTCTTGATGATCTGGAGTTTGGTGATAATGGCCCTCGACATTTGTAGCTATATATTTATGATACAGATGAAAACTTGTTTCACAGGGTTAAGAGGTCTCCAAATCTTAGGTTAGATCTCATACGGAAGATTCTGGCAATACTAGAGCATAACCCTTATGCTCAAGTATTGAAAAGCCTTGGTGTTGTTCCGAATCTAGATGAATACACGATCTCATTAAATACCGATATCAAGCTTGATCAACGGAGGTACAATGCGCCAACAACTTCTCAGGTAGCAGCAATATGGGTTGAAGGGAGTGACCCACAAAAAACTTTGATAGAAGTGTTATCGTGTACGGGAAAGGAGAGCGTCCCTTGTATATTAGAGCATACTATGTGTGCCACGACCCTTTGTCATATCCACTATTCTTCCCATGTGGGGAGATTGGTTGGAATCGTTTGATGCCATATATTGGGGCCGCCGATGACACAAACCAAGATTCAGTGGATGATTCTGCATGACAAGAGTACCCAACCTGTGTTCTTCCTTCAGGTATAATGTTCATAATTGATTTATACATTTTAATCAAAGTTAAACTTATTCAGTAATCCATCTTGCAGACGATAACATGATTAGAGAACAACTTGGTCATGATGCACGACATGAAGACCAGGCCACTGATTTAGCTGCAGGTATTGGACGTGATTGAAGTTTTTATATTCTTATGATTCTATTATACCCGGTTTATGTTCATTATTGATTTATACATATATATCATCTTTTAGACGATAACATGAATATAGGACAACTTGATCATGGCGTCCGACATGAAGACCAAGCCACTGATTTAGCTGCAGGTAATAGACCAAAATTATGTTCATTACTGATTTAATACATATTAATCAAAGTAAACCTTATTTGGTATCCATCTTTCAGACGATAACATGATTAGAGAAGAACTTGGTCATGGCGCAGGGCATGAAGACCAAGCCACTGATTTAGCTGTAGGTATTGGACGCGATTCCTGTCTTTATATTCTTATGATTCTATTATACAAACTTTAATGTTGTTAAACAATTTTTAGATGACTACAAGGATAACCCGGATGATGATTTTGGTGACAATGAGATGAATGTCACAAAATCAAGGAAATATGTTAGCGCGAGGGAGTACTATGCCTTCAAACTACAGGTCTGGAAGAAGCTTTTTAACATCATCTTGTTTGGGGGCGCCTTTTCCAACAGTGGGAGGTTGACATGTACATCAAGATTGAGACAATGAGGCTTAACTGGTATTCAAAGCCAGCAAATCAAAAGGTCATACACGCTGACCTCTACCAGGTAACGTGCTTGTGTTTATACTATTAAATTGTATTACAGATGCCACTCTTTGATTCAACATGGTTGTGACGCCCGGATAGTTAAGCTACAGTAACCACACACTAATGGTGCCATGTCATCACATTTAGTTTTTCTAACCCTCACTTTGATCCTAACCCGATTCAAATTCAAATTTAAAGTAAAGTCAAATAATTAAAATTTTAAAAGGGTAAAATGAAAATGTAGCTTGGGTTGACAATATGCACTAGCTAATTTTAATGTAAGAGTTAACATTTTATAAAATATATAAGTGCCCCTAAAGATTTTTGAAACTGACCCATAAGCTTTTTATTGAAATAATGTGATTTAAATAAATAGGTAAAATATTCAAAAATAGTTGAAGCTTGTTGTACTAGCCCAAAATACTGTCTAGAATTTATGTGATACTTTACACATTTAACTGAAATCATTTAGTACCTAAACTAAATACAAAACAGTAGTTAAAGTAGAAAACAAAAAAAAAGAAAAAGGGAAAATGCTAAACACCACTGTACACTTGGGCTCTATGTCTACAGTTAATAACCCAGCCCACCACGTGAACCTTTTCTTCAGCTTCATGTACAGAGGAGGCAGAGCCATGGCGTGGCAGCCATCCACGGCGCCATGGCCGCCGATGCTCGACGTCTGGCACTACAGGGAGTCTGGGAGAGGATAAGGCCGACACTCCGACACCCTAGACAACCCTAGCTCACTCCTCCCCTTCTCCACGCTCGATCCACTCGATCCCGAGCTCGGTCGTCACCATGTCGTCGTCGATGCCGCGGCCACCGCGCTCCTCGCACCGCAAGAAGATGCCCAGAAAAACCGCCGGGTCCAGTTCGTCCTTCCCGAGCACAAAACCGAGTCGGGGCAGCTCGTACGCCCGCCAACCCCGCCATCTTCACCACGTACATCTACGTCGTCCGTCGTCGTTTGCCGCCGCTCCGGTCCAGCCCCGGCCTCCCCGACCTCGCCTTTGTGTTCATTGTGAGCTCCTCCTCCATTCCCCACTGATTTTCGCCTCGATTCGTCGACGTAGCCATCTCCCGCATCCTCCCGTGGCCGCACTCGGAGCTCTGCTCCCGCGTGCGCAGGCGCACGCTCGCGCTCACCCCGCGCCGGCCATGCCTCGCAAGCCTCCTGACAGCGCCATGGTCGCCTGTGCGTGTCCGCGTCCCGCTGCTGCTCCTGTCGCGCGCGCCGGTGCGCCATGGCCTCACCCCGGTGTTGTTGCTACTGATGCCGCCGCTGCTTCGCTGCTCCGCCGACTGTTTTTGCCGCTACCTGTTTTCTGTTGTACTGCTGCTGCTTGATGCACCTGCTGCTAGTTGCGTTGCCGCTGCCTGTGCTGATGCCCGCTGCTGGCGTTTGCTACTGCTGGTAGCAACGGCCATGGCCATGCGCTTGTGTGCATGTGTGCTTGTGCGTGGTGCACAGCCACACCATGGCCGGCTTGTGCCACTGCATATGGCCGAGCCCAATTAGTTAGGGTCTAATTAGAGTATTAATTAGGGGTAATAAGTGTTAGGTTAGCTTGTATTCTATGGCAAGTGGGACCCCCCAATTAAGTTAGCTAGATGATTTATTGACACATGTGAGAATGACATGAGGACCCACTATTAGTTTAAAGAAAAAGCAAATTAATAAGAGTCTAAGTCAATGACAAGTGAACCCGTACACTATTTATTTGTTGACCAGTCAACTGTTGACTGTGTCAACCCAGCCCCATTGTCATACACAGTAGCTACAATAGCAATACGTGACAAAAGTATTTTACTGTTTAATATCAAAATATGAATAAATTCTAGAAAATTGAATAAACTTCGGAAATTCATTGAAAATAATCCGTAACTCGGATGAAAATACTTTATACATGAAAGTTGCTCAGAACGACGAGACGAATCCGGATATACAGCCCGTTCGTCCGCCACACATCTCTAGCATAGCGAACACGCAGATTTCCCCCTCCGATTCATATGTCTGAAAACGCGAAACACCGGGATACTTTCCCGGTTGTTTTCCCCCTTCGCCGGTATCACCCCATACCGCGTTAGGTCACACCCAGCACCGCTACTTGTCATGTCATGCATCGTTATGCATCTGTTTGCTTAATATTTATTGTTTCTTCCCCCTCTTCTCTCGCTAGACACCGAGACCGACGCTGCTGCTACCCAGTACGACTACGGTGTTGACGACTCCTCTCTCTTGCCAGAGCAACCAGGCAAGCCCCCCCTTTGATCAACCCGGTATCGCCTATTCTTCTCTCTACTGCTTGCATTAGAGTAGTGTAGCATGTTACCGCTTTCCGTTAATCCTATTCTGATGTATAGCCTGTCCTTGCTACTACTGTTGTTACCTTTACCTGCAATCCTAAATGCTTAGTATGGGATGCTAGTATTCCATCAGTGGCCCTACATTCTTGTCCGTCTGCCATGCTATACTATCAGGTTGTGATCACTTGGGAGGTGATCACAGGTATATATTTATATACATAATATATGATACATGTGGTGACTAAAGTCATGTCGGCTCGTAGAGTACTCGCAAGTGATTCCGATGTGGGGGGCTCAAGGGGCAGGTGGTTCCATCCAGGTAGTGGTGGGCCTGGGTTCCCGACGGCCCCCGACTGTTACTTTGTGTCGGAGCGACAGGGTAGGTTGAGACCACCTAGGAGAGAGGTGGGCCTGGCCCTGATCGGCATCCGTGGCTATTTCAAAATAACACGCTTAACAAGATCTTGGTATTTGATCTAAGTTTGGCTACTGGCCTATACGCACTAACCAACTACGCGGGAACAGTTATGGGCACTCGACGTCGTGGTATCAGCCGAAGCCTTCATGACGTCAGCGACTGAGCGGCGCACGCCGGGTTGGACTGGAACGGCTGCTCTTGTATAAGGGAGGCTAGGTCTGCTCGCCGACCGCGTTCGCAACGTGCAGGTGTGCAATGGGCGACGGGCCCAGACCCCTGCGCCATAGGATTTAGACCGGCGTGCTGACCTCTCTGTTGTGCCTAGGTAGGGTTGCGACGTGTTGATCTTCCGAGGCCGGGCATGACCCAGACAAGTGTGTCCGGACAAAGGGGATCGAGCGTGTTGGGAAATGTGGTGCACCCATGCAGGGAAGTTAATCTATTCGAATAGCCGTGATCTTCGGTAACATGACGACTTGGAGTTGTACCTTGACCTTATGACAACTAGAACCGGTTACTTAATAAAACACACCCTTCCAAGTGCCAGATACAACCCGGTGATCGCTCTCTAACAAGGCGACGAGGGGAGGATCGCCGGTTAGGATTATGCTATGCGATGCTACTTGGTGAACCTAACCTCTACTCTCTTCTACATGCTGCAAGATGGAGGTGGCCATAAGCGTAGTCTTCGATGGGACTAGCTATCCCCCTCTTATTCCGACATTCTGCAGTTCAGTCCACATATGATACCCTTATTCCATTTGATACCAATGCATACATTTATAGTGTAGCTCCTTGCTTGCGAGTACTTTGGATGAGTACTCACGGTTGCTTTGCTCCCTCTTTCCCCCCTTTCTATACCCAATTGCTGTGACCAGACGATGGAGCCTAGGAGCCAGACGCCACTGTCGATGACGACTACTACTACTCGGGAGGTGCCTACTACTACATGCAGCCCGCTGACGACGACCAGGAGTAGTTTAGGAGGATCCCAGGCAGGAGGCCTGCGCCTCTTTCGATCTGTATCCCAGTTTGTGCTAGCCTTCTTAAGGCAAACTTGTTTAACTTATGTCTGTACTCAGATATTGTTGTTTCCGCTGACTTGTCTATGATCGAGCTCTTGTATTCGAGCCCTCGAGGCCCCTGGCTTGTAATATGATGCTTGTATGACTTATTTTTATTTGTAGAGTTGTGTTGTGATATCTTCCCGTGAGTCCCTGATCTTGATCGTACACGTTTGCGTGTATGATTAGTGTACGATTGAATCGGGGGCGTCACAATGGTATACTAATTGGCGTCAAATATTGATTTATTATAGGGCCTGGTTGACACAGTCATCGCTGGCGAGTCATGCGGTGATCGTATTGGCAAGAGAATCATGCTTCCACGTACCTTTCTTGGTGGTGACCGTGACATGCAGCGTAGGTTCCTGGATGCAATGGCAATAGTTCAACGATGGGGTAAACCGGATTATTTTATCACGATGACGTGCAATCCCTACTAGGAGGAGATAACTATTGAATTGTTGCCTGGACAGCTGCCACAAGACCGTCCAGAACTTGTGGCAAGAGTATACAGAGCTAAACAACGATCCATGATGGACTTACTGATTAAGGGTAAGCACTTTGGATAAGTTGTGGCTTATGTACATGTCATTGAGTTTCAGAAACGAGGCCTCCCTCATGAGCATATACTTGTAATCATGAAAGCAAAAAGTAAGTTAAGGACTCCGAATGACTACGATCGAGTGATATCGGCACAGATACCGACAAAAATAAATATCCTGTTCTCCATGATCTGGTGGTCAAACACATGTTGCATGGTCCATGTGGCGCGCTCAAGAAAAGTTGCCCTTGCATGATAGATCGACAATGTTGGTTTCATTACCCACGAGATTTCTGTGATGCTACATTACAAGGGAAAGACTCATATCCCATCTATAAAAGGAGGGATGATGGGGCAGATTTGGACAATAGATGGGTGGTCCCTTACAACCCCTTTCTGCTGATGACATACAACTGTCACATTAATGTCGAAGCATGCTCGAGCATCAAGGCAGTGAAGTACTTATTCAAGTACATCTACAAAGGGCATGATAAGGCATCATTTGCGTTCGAGCAGGATATTATCAATGATGGGGGAATCATCGATGAAATTCGACAATATAGGGATGCACGCTATATATCTCCTCCCGAAGCTATCTACATGATTTTTCGGCTTTAAAATGTTTGGTTTCAGCCCAGCTGTGTTGCAGCTCGAGCTTCATTTGCCAAACATGCATACAGTCACATTCCAGGCTTATGAAAATCTGGAAGATGTTGTTGCTCGGCCATCTTCTTCCAAATCCATGCTTACCAAGTACTTTGAGATGAACCAGAAGTATCCAGAGGCACGGAAATTGCTGTACAGAGAGTTCCCAGAACATTATAGGTAGATACCCGGTAATAAGAAGTGGCAACTAGGAAAAAAAAGAGATCACAAATTCAAAGATTGGTGCATGCACACCCTGCTGAAGGAGAGAGGTACTACTTGCGGGTGCTCCTAAACCATGTCCAAGATGCCACTTCATTTGATGATTTAAAAACAGTAAATGGCAAGCCATGCGGGTCCTTCAGAGAGGCGTGTTAGCAATTAGGCCTCATTGAGCACGACAGGACACTTGATGAGTGCATGACAGAGGCAGCGACATTCCAAATGCCTTCTGCTCTTAGACGGTTGTTTGCGACTATACTGGTATTCTGTGAGGCAACACAAATCCGTCAGTTATGGGACAAACATCTAGCATCCATGTCTGAAGATTATCGCCACACTCAATCGAACGAGGCATCACTTAGCAAATGGTCCTTAGGGATATCAGGGATCTGCTGCAATCCATGGGAAAGGATATTAAACTCTATGGACTTCCGAATCTGGTTGACGCAGATGGTTCTTCTGACGTTAACAATACAGAGGTAACAGAGGAGAGACAGGTCAAAGTGGACCAAGAACATCTAGATCTATTCAGCTGTTTGAACAATGATCAACTAGCTGGTTTCAATGACATAATGGATCATGTGACGAACCAAAAAAGCCAGATATTCTTTGTTGACAGTCCAGGAGGCACTAGGAAGATGTACCTGTACAAGGCGTTGCTTGCAAAGGTCTGTTCAATGGGCCTAAAAGCAATCGCAACTTCTACATCAGGTATCGCAGCGTCGATAATGCCTGGAGGTCGGAATGCACACTCCAGGTTCAAAATTCCAATCAAGCTCACTGACAACAGCATGTGTATCTTCACAAAGTAGAGTGGTACGGCAGAGTTGCTTAAACAGGCATCCTTGATAATTTGGGATGAAGTTGCTATGACAAAGTGTCAAGCAGTTGAGACGCTTGATAGATCGCTGCAGGATATAATGAAATGTTCTTTACCATTTGGTGGAAAGGTTGTCGTCTTTGGTGGCGATTTCAGGCAAGTCCTCCCTGTTGTGACCTGATACGTCTCCGTCGTATCTACTTTTCCAAACACTTTTGCCCTTGTTTTGGACTCTAACTTGCATTATTTGAATGGAACTAACCCGGACTAACGCTGTTTTTAACAGAATTGCTATGGTGTTATTTATGTGCAGAAACAAAAGTTCTCGGAATGACCTGAAACTTCACGAAACATCTATTCGGAAATAATAAAAAATCCTTGCAAAAGATGAAGACCAGGGGGCCCACCACCTGTCCACGAGGGTGGGGGGCGCGCCCCCTACCTCCTGGGCCCCCTGGAGCTCCTCCGACCTCAACTCCACTCTGTATATTTGCTTTCGGGGAGAAAAAAAATCAGAGAGAAGAATTCATCGCGTTTTATGATACGGAGCCGCCGCCAAGCCCTAAAACCTCTCGGGAGGGCCGACCTGGAGTCTGTTCGGGGCTCCGGAGAGGGGAATCCATCGCCATCGTCATCATCAACCATCCTCCATCACCAATTTCATGATGCTCACCGCCGTGTGTGAGTAATTCCATCGTAGGCTTGTTGGACGGTGATGGGTTGGATGAGATTTATCATGTAATCGAGTTAGTTTTGTTAGGGTTTGATCCCTAGTATCCACTATGTTCTGAGATTGATGTTGCTATGACTTTGCTATGCTTAATGCTTGTCACTAGGGCCCGAGTGCCATGATTTCAGATCTGAACCTATTATGTTTTCATCAATATATGAGAGTTCTTGATCCTATATTGCAAGTCTATAGTCACCTATTATGTGTTATGATCTGTTAACCCTGAAGTGACAATAATCGGGATACTTACCGGTGATGACCATAGTTTGAGGAGTTCATGTATTCACTATGTGCTAATGCTTTGTTCTGGTACTATATTAAAAGGAGGCCTTAATATTCCTTAGTTTCCATTAGGACCCCGCTGCCACGGGAGGGTAGGACAAAAGATGTCATGCAAGTTCTTTTCCATAAGCACGTATGACTATATTCGGAATACATGCCTACATTACATTGATGAATTGGAGCTAGTTCTGTGTCACCCTATGTTATGATTGTTACATGATGAACCGCATCCGGCATAATTCTCCATCACCGATCCATTACCTACGAGCTTTCCATATTTTTTTGACTATATACTGCATGGCAACAGCCTCACAGACCTTTATTCAAAATCAAAAACAAGAGGTTCTCTGTACAACTAAAGAGCAAAGGAAAAGAAATTTACAAAGAGAGTTATCAAACTTACAAAGAGAGTTAGGGGAGAGAGGCTATCCAAGCTAACAAACTGTCTCTATATTTACATTTGATTCTGTGAGCTATTAAGGAGATATCATGCACAAAATTCCTCCTCCAAGCTCTAAAACTTGGAGTCTCATTTCTAAAGATCTTGCCATTCCTCTGTGTCCAAATGTTCCATGTAGTAGTAAATACCACCTCAGAAAAGAAAGGCCTGTTGAAATCCTTCCTAGAAGCTGAAGCCATCATGAAAGTAGACTGATTGGGTGCTGCTGGCCAGGAAATCCCAAGATAATTCCATACCCTTTGACTAAAATTGCAAGAGAAAAAGAGGTGGACTCTATCTTCATGAAGTGAAGACTGGCATAGAACACAAGTATCATCCTGGATATTCCAGTGTCTTCTCTGCATCATGTCCCGTGTGTTAAGACGATCCATCAATAAAAGACATCCAAAAAACTTGATCTTGAGGGTACAGGAGCATTTCCAAATATACTTGAACATTGGGTCAGTCCTCAAATGGGAGAAGGTGAACTCATAGTAGAGTTTAGATTGATATTCTCCAGATTTGGATGGCCATTTCCAAACATCATTCTCCTCTGACTGCAAGCTTATGGGCTGTAACAAGGTCTAAAGTTGGGTTAGTTCCAGATATGCCTCCGAAGAGAAAGGTAGATGAAAACCTTCAACATCCGACTGGTAAGAAAAAAAGTCTTTGACTGTTATCGTGTCATCAATGGCAAATGAATGAAGTGTAGGGAATCGATCCTTAAGAGCAATCATTCTGTTGTCAATTTGCCAACGATCAAGCCAAAAAACCACAGTATCTCCATCATGCACTTGTGGTGTGGCCAACAAACAGAACTTTTCATACAACTTGAGCACATCACGCCACCAAAAGGAGCCATAGAGTTGAGTAACTTGTTGGGCTGAGGAATGATAATAGGAATCCCAAATGAGATTCACCCATGGGACATCTTTCTTGTTGAAGAACTTGAAGAGAAGATCTTCATTTTGCACGCCCAAATGAGTGACTCCCGGCCCTCCATACTTCTTTGGCCTGCATACCAATTCCCATGCAGCTAGAGACTGTCTTGGTGTTTCAGTATTCCCCCTCCAAAGACACTGCCGTTCAATCCTTTCAATCTGCTTGAGGATACCCTGTGGTATAGATAAGGAGCAGAGAAAGTAAATGGGCATGGACGTGAGGGCTGACTGCAGGAGTTGAAGCCGACTGCCTTGGTTGAGGAGACAGGATGTTGCCGATAGTCTTCTCTCAATGCGATCAACAAAAGGAAGCATATCATAAATGGTCGGTCTAGAGGTACCCATGGGTAGACCAAGATACGTGAAGGGCATTGATCCAATAGAGCATCCCAGTAGGGCAGCAATACGAATTCCTTCTTCCTCAGACATGTTCATTGGGATGAGAGAAGATTTACTGAAGTTGACCCGCAAACCCGTGGATTCAGCAAAGTTATGTAACATATCCTTGAGAGCAATCAGTTAACTGTC
Organism: Triticum aestivum; assembly: GCF_018294505.1. Lineage (NCBI taxonomy): Eukaryota > Viridiplantae > Streptophyta > Magnoliopsida > Poales > Poaceae > Triticum > Triticum aestivum. The sequence goes on along the minus strand of NC_057797.1, from coordinate 32,915,337 downwards.
AACCGCTGGCAAAACTATCAGAGTATCGTCCGCATACTGGACAATCGGATAGTCGTTAGATCTCATTGGGATTGGCAGGCTGAGGATATTACGAGTGCACATGTCATTCACCACAGATTGTAGAAGATCCACCGCAATGACAAAGAGGAGAGGCGATAGAGGATCGCCTTGGCGAACACCACATTTGCACTGAAAATGTTGGCCAGGAACTCCATTTAACAATACCGCAAAAGAACCAGACGAAAGAAGGTTACTCACCCAACCATTCCAACGATCACCAAAGCCCTTTTATTTAAGAATTCTGAGATGGCATCATGCTCAATCGTGTCAAACACTTTTGTGAAATCCAGCTTCAATAAAACAATGGGCCTCTTTGAAGCTTTCCACTGGTGTATATATTCAAAACACCATTGAAGACAATCCTGGATAGAGCGACACTTGAGGAAGCCATATTGGTTATGATGGATGCATTGGAGGATTACTTTCTGCAACCGATTCGCCAGGAGCTTGGTTAAGAATTTTAGACATGTATTAGTTAAAGAGATTAGCCGAAAGTCACCAACAGACTCCGGGCTTAACTTCTTAGGAATGAGGGTAATGAGAGATGTGTTTAAACATTCCAGGCTGCATTTTCCTTCATAGAACTCAGTAACCAACCTGATAAAATCTGGCTTAAGAACATTCCAACATTTCCTGAGGAATAGGCCTGTAAATCCATCCGGGCCAGGGGCACGGTCAGACGGTAAATGTTTAATGACCTCCTCCGCTTCATCATCAGTGAATGGCCTGGATAACTCCTTAAGTCCTTCAACTTTAGTCAGTAGGTTGTCAAGGTCAAAGGTCATGCAAATACCCTTGGCTTGGCCCATGCGTTGCTTAAAATCCGACCAAAACATGGAAGCTAACTGGTAATGATCAGTCACAACCTCAACTGCAACATTTCTAATGGAGGTGATGGTATTCCTTCGGTAGCGCTCAGTAGCCATGGCGTGGAAAAACTTCGTGTTTTCTTCGCCAACTTTGATGAATCTGATGGTGCAGCGCTGTTTCCAGTATATAAATTGCAAACGAAGAATATCCTCAAGATGGAGCTTAACAATTTTATGAAAATTTATCTCTAGCCAAGTGAGCACCCGAAGTTCCTCCAAGCCATCAAAGTGCAGGATCACCTTGTTGCAATCAGCAATTAGGGCCTTAACCTTCAAAATACTTACATGCCACCTCTTAAGAGCATAACGTAGTGCTTTAAACTTGGCCGAGATTGTACCAGCAGCAGAAGACCTCTGAATAGGCATGTTCCAAACTTCAGAAACACATTCAACAAAACCTGGGAGATTTGCCCAATAATTTTCAAAACGGAAGACCTTGGCTTTCGGGATAGAAGTGGCAACAGAAACCACACAAGGTACATGGTCGGATGCAGTCCGCGCCAGGGGCATGACCATTGTATTAGGATGATCAAAGGTCCAAGATACTGTGGTGAAGAACCAGTGAATCTGCTCAAGAAGAGGAGTTGTTTGCATATTGGACCAAGTAAACTGCCTACCTTTTATTGGTAATTCCACCAAACCTAGATGGCCAATAATTTCATTAAAAAGGAAAATATCATTAACATCACCCGCTGGTAGATTACGGTTTTCCAAGGATCGCATGAAATTAAAATCACCAAGAAGCAGCCATTTATCATCAATTTGTATGCTGAGGTTATATAACCACTGAACAAATTCGTCTCTTGCAGGATTCTGACAAGGACCATAAACTGACACTAAAGTCCAAACTTCAGAAGTGTGTGCAGTGCAAATTCCACAATGATGCCATAGGAGTGGGCTTGAATTAATTTGCCAGTGAAGAAAGCCGAATTCCAAATAACCAGGAGACCACCAGAAGCACCAGACGATGGCATATACACAAAATTATCAAAGCGTCAAGGACAAATTTCCTAAGAAAACGCTGATCAATATGCATGCATTTAGTTTCTTGCAAACAGACAATAGAGCACCCACTTTCATATATCTTCTGTTTAACTGCAAGTTGCCTCGCTTCAGAGTTAAGACCATGCATATTCCAACACAAAATCTTCCAGTCTCTAAAGTTTGTCTGATTCATTACAAACTAACGGGAAGAAAAACAAAAGTATATCACTCATTGACCTACGACATCTAGCGAACAACATCATAAAGTTCAACAACAAGTAAACTTAGTAAAGATAAGTGGCGATTAAATGAGTTCGCCAGCGACCCATGATGTGATAGGCTTCATTCATCATCCGCATCCTTGGAGGGAGTGGCTTCAGAAGGATCAGCTACAAGCTTCTCCGCTATGATCTTCTCAAGGGCAATCCGCAGGCATGCACCAATGCGTTGCAGTTCAGCAATTGCAATTGGAGGAGGCACAACCGTCTCATCAGGTGCGGGTGCAGACTGAACAGGCCGGGCACTAGTTTTGCGCTTCTTGGTGCGCTTGACAGATTGTGGGTTGTTTGATCCTGGGGGCGCCTGACAAAAACCATCACGCAAGGTGCGAAGCCGGGCACTACGTCGAACTTGGGACTCCAGAAGAATTGGCCCAACAAATGCAGATTTGCGAGATCTCTTATTGTTGATAACAGGCATAGCAGAGAACTGAAACTTCTCAGTGATAGGTTCAGACAACTCAGATAGCTCATCGAAGCAGAGCGCCCAAGCAACTGGGCGCTTGACTGGTGAAAGCTGACAGAAAGCCTCAGAAGCAGTCGGGGATGGCAACAAACTGAGATCCACGCTCCCAATAGAAAGGCTGTGACTCCAGGATTGCTTGATGAAGTTAAACAGAGGCATCTGCAAAGGCTGCGGGATGACTGCTGAATCAAATTGCTGCATGTACTTACAGAAAGTACGAGTCAACTACATCTGCGGGGGCAGAATTGGGCCAAAAACCATTAGAACCCGACCAATATGGAGAACCTGCTGAGCTGGATGAGCTACAGGGAGAAGGGGAGCAATATCAGCATTGTTAACATCATCAGGGCCATTGCCATTATTAACTGAATCATCCATAACTTGCAGCACCATGGACTCTTGAGACTGAACTTCAACAAGTTCCTCAGGTGCAGCAACATTGTCAGGGGCAGCATCATGCTGCCCATTATCATTGTCAAGAACAGGTGGTGGCATGTCATTCCATCCTAGCTTAGGAAACTCTGGCAGTACCCAGTTGTGGTTGTTCAAATGCAGTTGGCCAGGGAGGGGTGTGGGTTTCCATCAAACGGCATAGGATCTTCATCTGCAGGCATCACATCTACAAAATCCGCAGACAGAACATAGACTGGAGCTGACCATGAAACCCTAGTACCACCAAAATCTCCAAACTCCCGATAAACCACACCTCGAGGCACCATAGAGGGGGCAGGGAAGGACACATATGCGAGAGTCCGCACCAGCAGAGGATCGACCTGATGCCAATAGTGAAAACGACCAAAAGTGCTAATCACATCTGCAATGTACTGCGGCCGACGATAGTCCAGAGGAACCCCTAGGAGCATGACCCAGCCACGACAAAAATGAACAAAGCGATCATTGCCCAAATCAAAGGGTGGATGATCCACCATGATTTGTCTAGAGATTGCACTACGGAAACGGAACAATCTGACACCCTGAATCCATGGCTGAACATCCAGAACATGTCTCTCCAACTGATTAACAACAAAGTCACTAACCATGTTGCGGTAGAGTTGAATCTCCTCAGGCAGCGACGCTGGCTCGACGATGCCAGTCGCATACTCCTCATGCCTTCTGTCAGGCGCAGCAGCTGGAGCAAAGAACATGCGAGGGAGACGAAGAGGCCCTCCATCGATGATCTCGAAGCCCGGCGGCACGTACGGCAGGGGGTCCAGCTCGAAGTTGGCCATCTCCGGAGAAGTTGTTGGTGGTGAGCGCGGAAATGGTGGGGGTGTTGTGGTTGGAGGTGGCGGCGTATCTGGTCGCGGGGCGGAGGGTGGGGCTGGTGGAGATGGAGGTATAGGTGGTGGTGGTGGAGGTGGAGCTGGAGGGGATGGAGGTAATGGGGGTGGCGGAGGTGGAGGTGAAGTAGGCTCTGATGACGATGCTGGATGCAACTCGTCGACAGGACATATCAATGGGCAGGCGGCAGCGGCAGGTTGGAGGGAACTCGAGGCGTCAAGCCGTGTAGATGGTGGTGGGCTGTCAGATGGTCTCTCAATGCCACACGGGACCCACCTAAAACCTCTTGCCGGTGCAGATCATGTGCAAGATTTTGCCCTGTGGCCTGGCTGAAAACAACGGCAACATCGCGTTTGATTGGTGCAACTGGAGGTGATATGTGCCATAGAAAAACACTTGTGGCATTTCCAAACATTAAACGCCATTTCATCAACCATAGAAGAAAATCCATCCAAATCCTCAACAGACTGGTCCAAAATTTGGGTGGGAGATAACTTACGATTCTGATTGACTTGCCATGCATTGGGAGATTCGGCATTGACTGGGCCCGTAGAGATTATGCGTGACTCAGGAGGTGGGCTGCTGGGCTAGACAGGAACGACCCTTGATGACACAATGGGCCCATCAATTGTTGGTAAGTCAGGAAGGTGTGGAGTTGAAAAAATCTCAGACCCGCCCAACAAATGCACCGAAGATTGAGGAACCAGCTCGTGCGAGATTGACGCAGATCGAGCGGGTGGCTGGAGAACCGTACCAAAACAGATCGATGGAGTGGCCACCGTCCACTGAAGCTCCGGTGCCGGAGGAGAATGAATAATGACACGCTCACGTTGATTAAGAACATACCCCGCATCCTGGACAGTGTCAATGCATGTTTGTGTGGCAGGGTACTGATAGCCCTTGCAGGCAGGATAGTTTTGAAACGTAGCGAATGAAAGTTTCTTCCTGCAACTAGGGGCAGACTTGAGTGAAGATTTAACAGGAGGTTTATGCATGGCCATCATGCCCATTGTAGCGCGACGTTTGGTAGGGCTAATGAAAATCCATTCAGCATCACACTCTTTTCTCCAAATCAAGACCTCATGTCTCCAATTCGGACCACCATGGCCCCAAAGGTGGAAGAAGCATTTAAAATGCACACAAACGAAAGACCGAAGAGCAAGAACGTAGAGACCAACTTTTTTGCATGAAACATGAAAGGAGAATACCTTGTCACGTATAATGAAAACCATGAACTCAATTGCTGATCCACCAATCACGGCCTCAAGCGCTGCAGCAACCGAATCCTCTGAAAGGCAGAAATCATGCCTACTGAATGAGACCACCATGATGAAAGGATCCATTCCATCGGAAGGATGAACTGAGACGCCAAGAGATCTATAGATCTCATTTGCAAAAACCAGCCCCTTGGAGAAATCCAAGCCAAGGGCAGAACCAGAACCCTGATCCATCGAAGATGGTGATCCACATAGAGAGGAGATGACGCCGGAGATGATGAGTGGATTGGTTTGGGAATTTAGTGGCTAGGAAGGGAGATCGCCGGAGAGCCTATCGGCGTGGGTGGGGGTGGGGTGGGAGCCGTCTATCCCGAAATTTTCCCATCATTATTAGCTTTCCATATATTGTTTCTTCGCTTATTTACTTTTCCATTGCTATTGCTATCATCACTACAAAATACCAAAAACATTACTTTTGCTACCGTTACCTTTTGCTACCGTTACCACTACTATCATATTACTTTGCTACTAAAAACTTTCCTGCAGATATTAAGTTTCCAGGTGTGGTTGAATTGACAACTCAACTGCTAATACTTGAGAATATTATTTGGCTCCCCTTGTGTCGAATCAATAAATTTGGGTTGAATACTCTACCCTCGAAAACTGTTGCGACCCCCTATACTTGTGGGTTATCATGACCCGAGGGACAAGAGCATAGATCACTAATGCTACACTATTGAGATCCTATCTGTGGCAGAATATCTGCAAGATACGCCTCACACGCAATATGCGGACACAGACAGACCCTTGGTTCTTGGAATACCACCTACGGATCGGCAATGGAACGAAAGAAACAATTGGCGACGACTATGTGCATCTCCCTGAAGACATTGTGATTGCTTATACCGACGATGAAGAACATATTAACAAGCTTATCGAAGATGTCTTTCCATCCCTGCACACTAATGCTAGGTCGAGAGAGTACATGAGCACACGTGCAATTCTATCGACCAAAAATGAGCACATGGATGACATGAATGACAAGATGATCTCCAGGTTTCCGAGCGAAGAAAAGGTCTACCATAGCTTTGACTATATCGAGGATGACTTCCAGAATAATTACACAATTGACTTCCTGAACTCGATCACACCAAATGGGTTGGACCCACATGTCTTGAGAGTAAAAATCAACTACCTGGTCATTTTGCTATGGAACCTCGACCCTCATAATGGGCTATGTAATGGAACACGGCTTATGATCAGGGCGTTCCAGGATAATGCAATCGATGCGGAGATTGTTGGTGGCCAGCATGCTGGAAAGAGGGTGTTCATATTATTATCTTAAATCTTTTCTAAGGCTTTGTCTTGCAGGAATCATTTCCACCAGAATTCACTGAGTGCATTGATCAGTTTTCTTCAATTGAATCACATCTCATTAACACTCATCTTTGAAGATTTACATCGGTCCTTGATTATTCTAACAAATGCAGAACATCACAATTTCAAATTCTCTAGTAAGATGCATACATTTAGGGGGGGCGCTTTTATCTTCGGATATACTCTCAACACTAATCATCTACACACTATCAGTTAGCATTTTTCTACTCTTTGATGTTTTCTATTTTGTCAACAATCGTCCGAAAAGGGGGAGATTGTTGGCGCAATTCCTCGCACTACAAAAAAATACACTTCCGTGATGATACATGTTTGTCACAGTAGGTCGCGCTTTTTGTCATGCATGTACATCCATGACGATTTTATGACAGAATCAAGATAGTCATACCTGTGATGTCGTAGAAGTGTTCCATGACATTACCAAAATTATCATCACGAAAGTGTCCACTTCCATGACGATAAATGGCGCGTCACAGAAGTGCTTTCGTCAAGGGTGACTGACACGTGGCATCCACTGTAACGGAACGCCGTTAAGCTATCGGGTCGGGTTTTGGATCCGATAACCCGTTAACAGCCCCAACGAATGGGGATTTTCCTCGTGTAAAATCATCATTGGCTGGAAGAAACATGCGTCGGCTCATCGTTGGGTGGAAGGCGCCTATGATACGTCGACATGTGGCACGGCCCAACAGAGGCCCATTCCTGTGAAAAGGCCGACCCGTTTGACTTGGTCAAAAGGTGGTGGGCCGGCCCATGGAAAGCGTGTTAATGGCCTGTTCGCATATAGCCCATTTACAGCCTGCTAACCCAAGGCCCGTTACGCCCTATCCGAATTAGGCCCAGTAGCGTCATCTAGGCCATCCAATATTATTCCAGCCCGTTTTCACTTCTGGCGCATGTATGGCCCATGACATCTTTCGGCCCATCACTAGTAGAAAAAGGGCCTTCAGTCCCGGTTCATAAGGGCCTTTAGTCCCGGTTCTGGAACCGGGACTAAAGGGTCGGTACTAATGCCTATCCCTTTAGTCCCGGTTCAATCCAGAACCGGGACTAAAGGGCGCGGCCATGTGGAGCTCCACCTTTAGTCCCGGTTGGTAACACCAACCAGGACTAAAGGAAATTTTATGATTTTTTTTTAATTTTTTTTGAATTTTTTTTGAATTTTTTTTGATTTTCAAATTTCTGAATTATTTTAACCTCTAGTATGTAATCACCACGCCTCATCACTTCTCAATTTATCCTCTAATCACCTCTCATCATTCCAAATCATCTAACTTCCCAAACGGTCACCCATCCTCCCACTCCCCCAGCCTGAGCACGCTTAACTTCCGGGTTCTATTCTCCCTCGCTCCAAGTCTGCACTTGTTGTTTTCCTGACAATACTAAGATGTCAATCCTATTAACCTTCAGGAATTTTGCTTGAGCATGAAGTGACACATTTCATAGTTTTATTTTGAAACTATTGTTTTGAAAACAATAATTATTTAGTAACACTAATATTTCTTGAATAATTAGTTTGACCATTGTTTGAGCACAGGTTGACCATAGTTTGACCAGATTTGACCAAAATTGAAATTACAGAAATAATTATTTAGTAACACTAATATTCTAGAATAATTAGTTTGACCATTGTTTGACCACAGTTTGAATTTTTTCGATTTTTTCACTCTAGATCTTAAAAGCCCCGCAACTTTTTTCTATTAGGTTTTTGAGGATTTTGAAAATGTTTAACGGGGTTCCCCCAGTTAAATTCGGATGTAACTTTTCGAGTAGATGATTTTTCATATAAACAACTTTTTCATCCGAGTTAGTATGCAAAAGTTATGCCCATTTTTACAAATTTCAGAGAGATTTTGCAAATAAAGTCAAAATTCACATTTGCAAAATTTCCCAACAACTAGACCACATATCACATGGGAAACTTATTTTCTTTTATTTTTTTGACATTTCCATCATTTTCTTTTATTTTTTTAAACTGAAAAGGCGATCCACAGGGTGGGGGGTGGGGGGGGGGTAGAGTTTGAAAATGGGACCTTTAGTACCGGTTCGTGGCATGAACCGGGACTAAAGGTCTCAACCCCATTAGTCCCTGTTCGTGCCTCAAACCGGGACTAAAGGTCTAATATTTAGTCCCGGTTTGAGGCACGAACCGGGACCAATGGTTGTGGGCCAGGAGCGAGGCCCATTGGTCTCGGTTCATCCCACCAACCGGGACCAAAAGGTCCAGATGAACCGGGACCAATGGCCCACGTGGCCCGGCCACCCCCCTGGGCTCACGAACTGGGACCAATGCCCCCATTGGTCCCGGTTCTGGACTGAACCGGGACTAATGGGCTGACCCGACCTGGACCAAAGCCCTGTTTTCTACTAGTGCATATGAGGCCCTATGTAACTCTTGGCCTATTAACGGCCCATGGTGAAACTGGCCCGTAATGAACAGTGTATCACTTTACACCCATTAACGGCCCGTGGTGAAACTAGCCTGTATTGAATAGTGTATCACTTTATACCCATTAATGGCCCATTATTCCGTTGGGTCGTTTCCAGCCCATGTTATCTTTCGGCCTTCTCAGAGCCCATTTATTCTTGGGCTCATTTCCAGCATTTGTTTACTTACGGCCCGTTACTGCCATTTTCTGCTTGTGGGCCAAATTCAGCTCGTGGTTACAGTCGGCCCGTTTGTGGTTCGTTAATACGTTGGGCCATTTTCATAGCGTCATCAAATACGGCCTATTAACGATGCCCCGTTATGGTCGGCCCATGAACGGATGATTCCAACTCTAGCCCGTTTACGGCCATAATGTGGTCTGTTTGGCCCATGTTTGGCCAACCGATCATACGGCCCCTATAAGGCCCATTGATGTTACGGCCAGCAGAAGGCCCATTGTTTCTACGACCCGTATAAGGCCCATTGTTTCTACGGCCCATAGAAGGCCCACTGTTTCTATGGCTAGTAGGAGGCCCAGTGTCACTACAGTAAATATTAGCCCATGGTTATTGTGGCCTAGTTTTAAAAAATTGGTTATTGCAGCCACGAGCTAACCGTAGAGAAAGAACTGCAATGACTACAAGCAAACAAATAAACAGGACAACAAGGAAATATATAAGCAAGCAACTAACGCTAGCCTATCACGGCTATTACACATATTACATCCACTGGGCATCAAAGTTCGCCACCAGTGCAAATATAGGGAACAAAGCAGCATATCATATACACTGGTTGTCAAAGTTGGTGACCAGCGTAAATAAACGCCACAGCAAAACAAATCAAGAACTGAAACCACTTCAGAAGATCTCAAGAAACAATATCCTGGGTACCCATAATGCTGGCAAGATGCTTAGCAAGCCTATTAACTTTCTCTTGTTTGGCGCTTAAATCCTCCAGCGCTTGCTATTGCACTAGAAAATATGCATCTGAATTCTGCAGGGACTTCCTCAGTCCTTCAGCTTCCTATCATAGCACATCTGATCGATGTCTTTCAACTTGAAGTTGAGACTGAAGAAGACGAACTAATTCAGGCAGCGAGTTCGAAGAGCTTGTGCCAGCAGTAGTGGCCAGTAACTCGAACACTACATCAAGACATGACTTTTGGGTTCCCTCACTGTCATCAAGATAGTTTTTATCAGCTTTCTTGGAGACCAACAGGGATGTCTCACTCTCTTGAACCTTATCTACATTACTTCCTTTACCATTGGATAACGCGGTACTATTCTCCAATATTTTGTCCGCATTCTAAAAGAGAACAAGCAGACACATCACATGTTTACCATGTTGTATATGAAACTCATTTTGGTAAATAAGTTCAGTAGTAAAGTGGACAGGATAACAACATGAAACAAACATATATCTATGTACCATGGTCACTTTATGGTCTATATCATTCTAGTTTTTGTTGCAAAATCAAGATAGAGACATATTTCAAATAATATTTGTTCAAGACAAAGCTGAATAGATAGAATATAAGTGTGGGTAACTATAGAGCAATAACAACACTTGTAATGTGCATGACATGAGAACATAACTGTTTATTCAATTGAAACTAAAATCAACATAGAGCAGGTTACAATAGCAAACCAGTTAAAGAAACAAGTTTAAAACATACCTGTTGCGCCATTGGAGTTTCAATTCCATCCTTCAAATTTGAAAATAGTTGGTATGAGTAAATACAGTAATGCAAGAGGAAATGAGTATGAACCATAGCTACAGAACCTGACCTGAGAACAAATCCTCTTCTCCTTTAAGCGTTGAGTTGGGATTCGGAGTGGTGGTCCTCGTGCTTTGGGCACTGCAGTTCCCTTACTAACTACTCGTGTTTGGGTGCTCTGTGGTGGAGACGGTGTTGTGTCAACTGGAACTGGGTTACTATCTGCCGGGGTTGGGGTTAGAAGGGGTGTAGCTGGTTCTCTGTCCAACTGGGTAGGGGTACAATCTGCGAGAGTCTGGGTTATGTGTGGTGGATCTGGTCCTTGGGCAAGTACAACCGTGGTTCTATCTGCATCAACTGGTAGCACTATCTTTTCTGAAGACCGTGTTGTTACTCCCTTAGATACTGCCATCACGCTCTCCAATTCAAATGGCTGATAAACAAGAAAAGTAATTGAAAGTATAGACATTGTATGATAGACAGGTGCAATGGATAGTGGGGAATAAAAGAGGGCATGAAATAATTCATATTTATGTTGTCTAACCAAACAGGATAGCATGACATAATTTCACATATATGATGGCTAACTAAACAGGATAGCATGACACAATTTCACCTTATGATGGCTAACTAAAAAAGATGGAAAGACATAGTTCAAAATATGAGACTATGTAAACAGGATGACATGACATAACTATATATTGTGTTTATTAAATAGGTTGGCATGCCATAATTCACATACATTCATGGATAGAATGCCATAATTCAAAATATGATGACTGTAAACACTAAACAGGATGAGATGATATAACTATATGATGTCTTTATTGAATGGGTTGCCATGCCATAATTCAGATAGATGATGTGTATGTACTATGTAAACATGATGGCATAATATAATTCAAATATATGATTTATATAGTAAGCAAGTAAGAAGATGGCAATCCATATATGATGTAAAAACTAAGCAATGCAAGACAACATGCATGACATGGGTAATATAACCCTGCCAAGTTTGAGCATAGACCTCAGGGGGAAATAGGACTGGTCATCAAGACTGGCTAAGTAGGATGGCATTGCAAAATTCACATATAAGATGACTGGCTAAGTAGGATGGCATTGCAAAATTCACATATATGATGCCTGGCTAAACAAGATGGCGTTCCATAATTCACACAAACGATGAATAAACTAAACAGATGGCATTCGCACAAAGGATGTCTAAACTAAGTAGATGACATATTTGATGTATAAAGTAAGCAATGCAAGACACGATATGCATGATATAACCAACATCAGTATGCCAAGTTAGAGCGAAGACCTCAGGGGGTAAATAGGAGTTGTCTTCTCCTTCTGAATCCCCCTCAGAACAGATATCTTCCTCTCGATTACAATCCAAAATGCGTGGAGGGGGGGGGGCTGCCTTTGCGCCTACCATGGAGCGACATCTGCATGAAATTTTATTGCCATGCAAGGCTCGTCTCTTTTGCTCTACATGTTCAGTTCCATTGTTTACAATAACTCTCATGCATAGGAATAATACATAGTGAGATTATGTAAGGAGTGCATGCAGAAATCCAGAGGGATGGTAGCCACCTGTGGATAGACCCAAAACCAATAATAGCAAGCAGATAATGGCTTCAGTTAAAAAATACAGATAATGGCTTCTTTACTGTTTGTTTCCCACCCAACATGAAACTCATAGTAGACACTGGAGATTAACCAGATAGTAGATAGATACTATTGATAGCGGCCCCGATATGTACCCCACAACCATTTAAAAACTCAAGTTTGACCATTAGTTTGGAGCTGACTCAGAGTCTAATCGGTGAACAGGACGATAAAGTAGCATGTAATATTAAGCGATGCATAACGTTAGCAGACACGAAAGAGTGCGACCTCTCTTGCGGACCCGTGTAGTCCTCGAGGTCATCTGCTCGGTTGATGATGGTAATGCAGTTTTCATGGCTGCTAGCGGCAGGGAAGAAGATCTGAGGCGGCGAAAGATAGTCTGGAGGCTGGATCCCTACTGTGCTGGACCCTTCTATCGTTGGAGCAGCTGAGCTGGGGTGGATGACGGCGCAACAGGAGCGGGACAAACCACGTAAGGTTTTCTTTGACAACTATCTGTAAGAGAAGTAATTCTGTAAGGGCTCGTTTGAATTGGAGGATTCCAACAATGCACGAATAGGAAATAGACAGGAATAGGATAGGAATGCAAGTGCAAAACAGAGAATTTAAAAACACAGGATTTATGCCAATCTGGGTGTTTGATTCACAACAATTGGAAGATCACAGGATGCAAAGAAGCATGGTGAGATTAAGTCAAACCACAAGAAAATGTACGGTTATAATGCTACTATGCTACTACCTCTTAGTCTTGTGCTTCATGAATAGGAATTTGGAAAGGAGGACAAGTGAAAATTAAAATTCCTACATTTTTTCTTTCAAGGAGACACTAAAGGAACAAATCTGTGTGCTTAGTGGACAATATATATAACATGTAGAGTAAAAAAGAGATGCAACAAGTGTACAACCTCTTTGGTGAAGCCATGTCGATCTTAGCGTGATTGGGTTGGCCGATGAGGATGCTCCGGCTGACTTTGCTGTCGGAGGAGGGGAAGAAGATCTTAGGCGTCTGGAGATGGAGCCCGACGTACTACTCCGCCGTGATGGAGGGTTTCGTCGTTGGAGTAGCTCCGGTGAGTTGTACGACGCCGAGGCTGAAGCAGGACAAGAGAGAAAACAAAAAACGTTAACCCGAGTGGAATTCTAATAGTATCTCCAATACATGACGTAAAATACATAACCACAAAGTGCTAGATGTAAAATACATCAGCCGCTCATCTCTAAACTTAACTGTCGAAACTGAACTTAACTGTCGAAACAGAACTTAACTGCCGAAACTGAACTTAATCGTCGAAACTGAATTTTGCTGTTGAAACTGAACGCACTAGCAAGGTGAGGCTACACGTCGGTCGACTGACTTTTTCATCTCTGGTCAATCGATTTTGCAGCCGTTGGATACGAAATCAAGGGCCCGCGGTTCATCTTCAACCTCCACCCCCCTGAGCCGACAGCCACCACCGGCCAAATAGCAGCCCCCTGCCGCCCCGCCGTCCCTGAAAACACTCCCCACCGCCGGTCTGCCGCCGCCCCAGCCATCCCTCTAGGCCTCCCCGTGCCGAGATTTTTCTCTGGCGATCCCCACGCCACCGCCTCGCCAACGCCCCGCCACCGCCGGCAACCACCGCCCCCATCCTGAACCCTAAGATAG